>NW_023616157.1:0-29526 GCF_013339695.2 Rhipicephalus sanguineus
CTGGTCCCACCTGAACAAAACGTGCTCTCATCTGAGAAGATCACCTCCTCCCAAATCTTCCACCGTCCAATGCTCATGCGCTCTAGCAATTCAAGCGCGCTGACGTCTTTGCCGCTCCGTCAGGTGTGGTTTTGGGCGGCGATAAACCGTGAAGTCCGGCTTCTCGCAGGCGCCTTCTTATTGTTTCTACACCGACTTGAAGGTCGAGAGCGGTCTTAATTTGCTGGGCGCTCTGAAAAGGGTCCGCAACTGCTGCAGCAACGATGAGGCGGTCGGACTCTTCCAATGTGCATCGGCTGCCGTCCTGGTCGAGCAGCATCTTCAGTCGGCCATCTTCAGACCTGTAGGCTGAATAATCTGTTCACGGCACTCATAGGACCCGTGTGAGGCGGCATATCTCGCGTTGAGAAACACCTTGAATGGATAGGTCAACTATCCTTCTCCGCTCGTCGATTGGCACTCTCTTCGGCATGCTGCCTCGACAGAAAAGGGCTGAATTTCGCGACGGTTCGATGGTTTTTTATATCTTCACATCTTCTTATCAATCGGTGCGCGCAAACTGCTCACGAATACGGTCGGATGAAAGTGCACCTTTTGCCGCGCTACACACAGTCACGCATGGCAAATCTATAGTAAGCATCATGCAGGCGTATCTGAAGAGACAGAAGTGGCATCGCCAAAAATAAAAAGAAAAAAAAACTATATAGGCCCTCTTATCGATTCTCAAAACGACTTTGGCGACAAAACGTTTGCGCGTCGTTGTCATTCTGTTTCGAACTGCTTCATTCTGGTTAATTAGTTGTTACTATTGATTGACCGTCATATCGTTGAATTTACGGACTCGCTGTTGCGGAGCCTTGAATTGATTGTAATTAGTGGAACTCGTAATATTTTTTAATTTGGCGTGACCAGTATTAACACGCAGTCTGGAATTTATGCTTCATTCTTTGTATTATCGTGCGCGTGTCAAAAACATTTAATTATTATTACGTTTACTTGCCTAGTAAAACACATTAGCTAGCTGTAATAAATGTTTCGTGTGGTGTCTGTGTTGTGGTCTTCCTAATTACCCTAATTACTTAAGATTAGCCTTTGGACTTTTGAATTACCGAAGTTACTTGGTGCTTAATACACTTTTACGTGCTTTATTGAACGGTTGAGGGTGCAGTATGCCGCTTTCTGATTTTTTGCTACCGCAGGTGTTGTCGAAAATGAGCGGCGGGATGGTCACATTCCGCAACTAATGAGCCAGTTAAACTATTGACTTTCAAAAGCACTGATGCCCATTAACGCGCACGCACGCGCACGTATTCTCCACGGCGTGCATACGCGCGCACAGAGCGTTGAGACCGCATCCGCAAAACGCTAAAAAGCACCCAGCTCTATTCTTCTGGAGCAAACCAACACCTATTTAGATGCTTTGGGGAACAAGGCGCGCTTGCTAGGGAAACCGCGCACGTGCAGGCACTGGCACTACTTTTTCACCGGCGCGCTCCGCCAACGAGCGGCCACCGCTCCGGCGCTCCGAATTATTTTGGGAGCACCTGTACGTATATGACACTAAGCGTGGTGTACACGTAACTGTGGTACCAAATTTACAGCTAGAGCAATGCAATGAAAGCATTGTTTTCATGTCACTCCACGTGCCTGCAGCAGCTCACGCTACTACTTCTGAGGAGCAGGACACAGGCAGTGCCCTGCAAGACTTCAGTGACACAAGTGGCGAACGCCAGAAGCAGCATGTCAGTCTAAATGCTATGGCATGTATATTTGCATGTGTGTCATGTCGATGAATAATTGTTTCAGGAGAAACAGGAAAATGCAACACCGGCTGCTGCCAAAGCCACCATGCAGCATCGTCATTTTACAAAGGCTACACCTGTACGTACTTCGCTCTCTGTTATATGCGCAACTGTGGTACTATTTTAAGGTGAGAGCCACACAAGAAAAGTACTTTTATGTGTGTTTCTACAGATGCCTGAGGAGTCGCTAGCTGATTCTAGGGAGCAGCAAAACTGGCAGGGACACAAGTGATAAACACCGGGTAAGTTTAAATGCTTCGGGGCTGGTGTTCTTACGTAGAACCTTTTTAGCTCTCTGCGAAATCCACAGCAGCGTTTTCATAGAATGGTAGACATGCTGCTCACTACAGTGCCGAGAGGCTCTGCATGTAAGCAACAAGGGTCACAAAGCGACTTGAAAACACACAATTATTGTTTTGTGTGCCATCATTTGTACACATTGCATGAATGCCAAAATTCAAATGGAAAGCTGAGCAATTTACCCTTGCAAAAAGTACGCTAGGCCCACTGTAATAAATCGGTTGTAGCCCTAAAATGTACAATAAATAAGGACACATGACTGTAGTTCAAGTGAATGTCTTTATAGGGCTGACGCGCTGGAGTTTTGAGTACTGTGGCGGAGCCTGGTGGCGTGCGCCGGAGTTGCTTGGGTAGTCAAAAATGGACGCCGACCGGCGAGTTACGCAGTTCTCAGTTGCTTTGAGCGTTTTACTTAATTTTGCGCCTAGTTTTCAGGCTCAAAAAGTGCTTAAAACGTACGCAGGAACTTGTCCGCTATGCCTGCAGAGTCTGACATGTTTGACGAGCGATCCCTGCTTCAACAAACCGTGCCGAAAGCAGGTGGTCTGGGCGACGGCTCTTAGCAGCGCGCGGTCCCGAAGTGCGGTCGCCGCCGTTATTGTTGCCTGGTTAATTGCCTCGCACATGGGGGTAAGGATCCTAATGTGCGGTTGTACTGGTTCCCCTGAAAGCCGTACGAAGTGGAGCGACGGAACCGCGGGATACGTGCCGTCCGACGCGTGAAGTGAGTACGCGAGCAAAACGTGGTTTGCAACGCAACGTGCTGATTACTTTTCGTACGCGCGTGCACGCGTTTATATATATATATTCCCTGTGTGCAGTCCAGAGCGCACGCCGTGGCTGCCAACGGCGATCACGAGGATATGCAGCCGGCATTTCGTGGGAAATGAGAAAAACGATGCCATGAGTCACCCTGCGTATGTGCCTACGATTTTTCCGGCAGCTTACAGCCGGCTGCTTCCAGCGGCCGGCTGTTTAACATTGCGCGCCGTCGCTTCTCGACCGCCACCGCACGCTGGCAGAATTCGACGAATTCCCTAGAAGCAAATGTTGAAAATTACGACCGTGCATGGGGAAAAAGTGTGTTTGCGACTGAATGCGGCAGAAAACGGCACACGGCGCGAATGCGCTCATTCGGGCCGCCGACGGCTAGCCTTCGTCACTGGACCTTTCTTGATTCCGTTTCGTCGTGTAATGCAAATCATTTCGGCTTTCTTAATAGCAATCTTTTCGTTTATGCACTGTCGTTAATCGCGCGAGCATGCCTCGCAAAACTTGACTCGAGTTCAACGTCGTATGAGATTCGCTGCACTTGCGAGTTGCAGCGCGCCGAAATGGTTCCTTCAATCTCCTGCACGTCGTAAACATACTTGACGTTGACGAGCTTCTTGCGTTTACACAGATTGCTTGGCCTGAAGAACTCAGCCACGCCAGAAATTGGCCGAAATCCAAAGCGCAGCACAACCGACAGCGGCGAATCCATTGCGCATCTGAGCTTAGTGCTGCATGCGGCCGCCAGTCTGACTACTCGAAACCAAAGAACTTGTCGTAGGGGGCGCTTTTTAGCACCGTTTTCGCAGCGCCGCCTGGGCAGCCAGTCAGGCCTATTAGGACGGGGCTCATTCCAGTTTCCAACTTTTCTCCCACAATTCATCCAAGCCCACACCCCACATTCTTATTTACAACAGCCTCTGCGGCCTCATCAGTCTGATATACTTTTTTACACTATAACTGTTTCAAAGTAGTGATTGATTAGTGGGGTTTTTTGGCGCAAGGGCCATGGGTGGCCAAAGAGCGCCATGTCTTTTATGTGGTGTTAGCGATGAACAGTGATACGATGATAGGGTGTATTGTGGCTGTAAAGAGGCCTAAAATCACGCGCTATAAAGAAGCGTAAAAAATGTGTATACAGTCTAAAATTATGGCAGTGACAAGTGGTGTGATCTATCGTTGTGGGATAAATGGCGAGTGATCATGGTATTTACAAGTGAAAAACGGGATAAGAGCACGAGTGCCTCCTCAAGGCCTTTGATCCCAAAGGCCGGGAGGCAGGTGCTTCCTTTGATGGAAACCGTAGCAGCAGCCTCAATCATGAGGCCGCGCTACGGAGCGCCTGGAAAAATAACGTTGAAATTATGTACACTTTTTAAAAATTCAAAGAGGGACTGATATTTAAAAAGGGGTTCTCTGCCAATGAACATAGCAGGATGAAGAGGGTACTGCAGGTATACAGATGAAAAATGCTTTTTTCTGAGAGCGTCTAGTTCCCTGCATTGCAGTAAGGTGTGGAGTACAGTGAGGGGGTCGCCACAATGGTCACACACAGGTGGATCGCCTCCGGACAAAATGTATGAATGTGTACTTTATGTGTGGCCAATCCTAAGTCTGCAGAGTGTAACTTCTGTGTGGCGTGATTTTGATACTGGCGGCCAGTTACCTAGTTGCGGCTTGATAACGTGCAGTTTATTTTGTGTGTGCCTATCCCAGGTGCTCTGCCAAAAGGCCCTGAGCTTTCTTTTGAGGAATGGTTTTAAGTCTATTGGAGGGATAGCTACAGATGTATTGGGACTGTTTTCGTGGGCGGATGCTGCTAGCTGATCCGCCAACACGTTGCCTTGTATCTCGCGGTGCCCTGGCACCCAGCACACTACGACGTGTTGTTTAAGTGAGTAGATCGTGCATAAAATAGAGTAGAGCGAGACAAGGACCGGATTTGTGTGTTTTGTCATAGTTTTTAAAGCTTTCACTACACTTAATGAATCCGTGTATATCACTGCCTTTTGTAGTTTTAACTGTTTATGTGTTTAACTGCCGCAAGTATCGCGTAGGCTTCTGCCGTGAAGATACTGGAATCAGGGTGCAGAATACCGGAATCGGAAAAGGATGGACCAACGGCTGCGTACGACACAGAAGTGTTAGACTTTGAGGCATCTGTAAAGAATTCAGGGTGTGGGTACTTGTATTGTAATTCAAGGAAGTGTGTACGGATATGTGCAAGTGGCGCATGCTTGGTAACTTCGACGAAAGAAACATCGCAATCTATAAGCTGCCACTGCCACGGCGGGAGATAGGCAGCGGGAGCCATTAGACAGTGTTCGAGAAGTGGCACACCCATTTCTTCAGCTAGGCTCCTCACACAAAGTGAGTACGGCTGTCTCATCGAAGGACGGTTGTGAAAAAGTTCAGAAGCAGACAACTCATTGATTGTAGTGTGTGAGGGGTGTTCGTTGTTTGCGTTCACCTTCAGGAAATATACAAAAGATAGGTAAGATCTCTGGAGGTGTAGCGACCACTCGTTCGATTCGACGTAGAGGCTGTCGGAGCTAACGCGAGAAAGATCCAGCCCTGACAGCGTTCAGTTTTCGAACTGATTTTTTTTATTATTGCGCTGCACCCGACGCGCGGCCGAATGCCAACTTCTTCTTCTTTTCCGAGCGCCGCATTCTGAGGCGCTGCAGGGCTCCCCCCCCGTAGAACGAGAGTCATAGGAGTCACCCAGTGGACATGCTTGGATGAGGGCATCCAGGCTGAAGATTGAAGCCCCGTGGACGCGAGAGCGGCGATATACGCAGGTTTTAGTCGATCGGCAGCCACGACGTCTTCACGGCCATTGATGTCCAGCGTGAACGTCTTAGGTGTACGATGGAGTACGCGGAATGGGCCATCATAGGTTGGTGTGAGTGGTGGCCGTATTTGGTCACGCCGAACGAAGACGTGACTGCAGTCATGCAGATCTTGGCTGACGAAGACAGACTGGGGGTGTCGGTCGGCAGGAATCACAGGAGCAAGGTCCCGAAACGTGGTGCGCAGCTCTCGAATGTACGTGGAGGCATCGTGAGTGGAAGGTGGCGATGATGGCTCGAAGAATTCTCCTGGAAGACGCAGGGAAACGCCATACACTAGTTCGGCTGATGAGCAGCCGAGATCCGCTTTCAATGCTGATCGGATACCCAGAAGTACGAAGGGGAGGTGGTCGAGCCAACGTTCCCTTGGCTGGTGAGCAGTGAGGGCAGCTTTCAGTTGTCGATGAAGCCGTTCGACCATGCCATTGGCGGAAGGATGGTAGGCAGTTGTGTGAATGTGTCGAATGCCCAAGATATTGGCAAGTGCGGTGAAAAGGGCCGATTGAAATTGACGACCGCGATCAGTGGTGACGACAGAAGGGCATCCTAAGCGCGACACCCAGCCGTTTGTGAAAGCCTTAGCAACTGTTGGTGCTGTAATGTCGGCAATGGGAAACGCTTCCGGCCATCTGGTGAAGCGATCCACACATGTCAGCAGGTAACAGGCTCCTTGCGATGACGGAAGAGGGCCGACGATGTCGAGATGGACGTGAGAAAACCTTGCGTCTGGAGGCCGAAAGGGGGATGTTGCCGTGACAGTGTGACGGTGAACTTTAACCCGCTGGCACTCAAGGCAGGTTCGCGCCCAGCGTCGGACATCAGCATTGATGCTTGGCCAAAGGAAACGAGATGTGACTAGCTTCTGGGTCGCACGAATACCAGGATGGCTCATGTTGTGCAATTGATCAAAAATTGCACGACGAAAAGCTGAAGGCACGAAGGGCCGAGGGACACCAGTAGACGTTTCGCACGTTATTAATGAGGTAGAAAATGGAAGCGGGCACTCCGTGAACGATAGAGACGTGGATGAAGAACGAAGACGATGCAGCTCAGGATCGTTGCTTTGGGCAGCTGCTAGCTCTTCCATGTCTAGTGGTGGCTGGGTCGACAAGGCATCGATGCGGGATAGTGCATCAGCAGCAGCATTTTCCGGCCCATGGACGTGTCTGAGATCCACAGTGAACTCGGAAATGAAGCATAGTTGACGGATCTCCCGTGCAGTGTAATTGCTGTGATTGCGATGGAAGGCAAACGTCAGGGGCTTGTGGTCTGTAACGACGTAAAAGTCCCGGCCCTCCAATAAATGACGAAAATGTTTGATGGCGAGGTATATTTGCCCGGTATTTCTCGGGCAAATGTACTGTATTTTGCTTCCGGTGGCTTTAGTTTTTGCGAGAAAAAACCAAGGGGCTGCCAACCGGATACGTGCTGCTCGAGAACGGCGCCAACTGCCACGCTTGATGCATCGGTGATGAGACGAATTGGGGCATCAGGGACGGGATGTATGAGCATGGTGGCGTCTGCCAGAGCCTTCTTGGCAGTGCCGAAGGCAGATGCAGCGTCCTCGGTCCACTCCAGTGGCGCAGCCGGGTCTTTCTTTTTAGCCAATAGGTCGGTCAAGGGCTTTAGGAATGTGGCACACTTTGGAAGAAAGCGGCGATGGAAGTTTAGTAGGCCCAGAAATTCTCGGAGTCGCTTCAGTGAAGTCGGGGGTGGAAAGTCTTGAATAGCTTTCACTTTGCTGGCGAGTGGTTGGATACCCTGTGGAGTGACAAGGTGGCCTAGGAACTCTATTGTAGCGACGCCGAAGAGGCACTTATTGGGATTAATTACGAGGCCGTAATCATCCAGGCGGTGGAACAGGGTGCGCAGGTGGGCTTCATGCTCAGGGCCGGATGAGCTTGCTACAAGGAGGTCATCAAGGTAGGCAAATACGAAATCGAGACCTCGCGTGACCTCGTTGATAGTGCGCTGAAAGGTCTGTGCCGAGTTGCGCAATCCAAAAGGCATCCTCACATATTCAAACAGACCGAATGGGGTGGTGATGGCCGTCTTCGGAATGTCGGCGGGTTCTACAGGAATCTGATGGTAAGCCTTCACTAAGTCAATCTTAGAGAAGATTGTGCACCCAGCCAAATTTGACGTGAAATCCTGTATGTGAGGAAGTGGATAGCGGTCTGGTAAGGTGTGGGCATTGAGAGCGCGGTAATCCCCACATGGTCTCCAGTCGCCAGGATCTTTCTTCGGCACCATGTGGAGTGGCGACGCCCAGTTGCTTGAGGAAGGCCGCACAATGCCGAGTTCAAGCATGTGCTCAAACTCACGGCGGGCGATGGCGAGGCGTTCTCCAGATAGTCGACGGGGTCGTGTAAAAACGGGACGTCCAGTGGTCACAATGTGGTGAGTGATGGAATGCTTCACCGGTGACTCTCTGGTGTGCGGCTTCGTGATGCTGGGAAAGTCGGCGAGTATTTTTGCATACGGCGAAGCAGGTGTGAGAGCTCGCAGTCCTGTTGACGAGGAAGTACAGAGTACACCGTTGATGGAGAGGCGGGTGTTGAGATCAATGAGGCGATGAGCATGCATGTCCACAGCAAGGTTGAAAAAACTGAGGAAGTCAGCTCCAATAACACCTTGCGAGACATCAGCGAGGATGAAAATCCAGCGGAACGTACGGCGTAGTCCAAGGTCAAGTGTAAGAGAGCGTTGACCGTATGTGCGAATGGCGGAATTGTTGATCGCTTGGAGTGGGCAGGTCTGTTCGTTGCGACGGCGATCTGCACACGAGGCCGGTATGACGCTAACCTGGGCTCCTGTGTCGACTAGGAAGCAAGCGCCAGTGACCTTATCAGAAACATAGAAAAGGCGGCATGAATTTTGACCAGTACCACTTGCCGCCGTCAGTGGCCGGTCGTCGCATTTCCCGACCAGGAGCACGGGCGAGTGCACTTGCGAGCAGAGGCACCGAATCGGCGGTGGTACCAGCACACGGTTGAGGATGAGACGTCCCGCGGCGCATCGGTTGACCGAAGTTCCGGAGAACGTGGGGGCGTCGACGAGCGACTGTGTATCTGGAACCTGGATGACGGTCGACGATGCGCAGGTACAAAGCCATCGAGGCGCCTGACAAGGGCGTCCAAACGGTTCTCGATGCTCGCGAGCGCCGGGTCTGCAGCGGTGGCCGGTGGCGGTGCGGTAACGGCGTTGAGGCTATGTGCCCGCGAGTAGTCCGCCACTCGGTCAGCCATTTCAGCGAGTGTGTCTACTGGGACATCTCCTGCAGCCACGAGGACCGGGACCATGCTCTGCGGTAAGCGCTGGAGGAACAACTCACGCAACAGCTTCTCCTCTTGAGGGGCAGACGGGCCGCCAAGGAGCTGGCGCATGCGTCGCAGGAGCTGTGATGGGCGACGGTCACCGAGCTCTGTGGCCGTGATGAGCTGTTGGAGTCTGCTGTGTTCGGACTCAGACTTGTGGGAAATGATAGCTGCCTTCAACGTGTCGTAGGGATGGCTCGTGTGCGGCGACGCTAAAATATCAGCTAAGTCGTCGGCTACGTCCGGAGGTAAGCAGGACACCAGATGCCAGTACCTGGTCTGTTGGCTGGTGATTTGCCGTAGACGGAAGTGCGCCTCGACCTGCAGAAACCATGTGTTGGGGCTGTTGGGCCAAAATGGTGGCAGGTTGACATGTTGGATCGCAGCGACCGCAGCACCGCTAGGTCTGGCGTCTTCTTGGGCGTCAGGAGCGGTAGGATTGGTGGCAGAGCCGGCGGGATCCATGCGGGATGATCGGGTCTGCGTGTTCTTTAGCGGGTCACCATTAACTGTCGGAGCTAACGCGAGAAAGATCCAGCCCTGACAGCGTTCAGTTTTCGAACTGATTTTTTTTTTTATTATTGCGCTGCACCCGACGCGCGGCCGAATGCCAACTTCTTCTTCTTTTCCGAGCGCCGCATTCTGAGGCGCTACAAGGCTTTCCACGGGGCTGGTGCGAAAGGCGCCCGTAGATAGCCGAATGCCTAGATGGTGGACAGGGTCAAGCATTTTTAGGGCGCTTTTTGTCGCAGACTGGTAGATTATTGCCCCGTAGTCTAGGCGAGTGCGTATGAGGCTTTTATACAAATTTATCAAACATTTCTTGTCACTGCCCCACGCAGTGCGTGACAATACTTTTAGAACATTCATTGTTTTTATGCACTTGTGTTTTATGTACTTGATGTGTGTTATAAAGGAGAGTTTCGTGTCTAGGATAAGCCCTAGGAACTAGTGCTCCATTTTTACCGACAGACGCTGTCCATGTAGGCCAATGTCTGGGTCGGGATGGAGGCCTCTCTTTCGGGAGAATAAGACGCAAGTACTTTTTTGTGCATTCAGTGTAAAGCCATTTTCGTCTGCCCATCTAGAGATCTTGTTTAAACCTAGCTGGACCTGCCGCTCACACATCGAGAGGTTGCACGATTTAAAGCCGACCTGTACATCATCGACATATGTGCAATAAAACATATTCCGTGGGATGCAAAGACGCAAGGAATTCATTTTGATTATAAAGAGTGTACAGCTAAGTACACCACCCTGTGGCACTCCGGTTTCTTGAAGGAATGGTCTTGATAGAACATTTCCTACTCGGACACGGAACGTACCATCCGACAGGTAGCTCTCTATTATATCTAGCATTCTACCACGTACACCAAGGTGGGACAGGTCTCTTAGTATTCCGAAGCGCCATGTTGTGTCGTAAGCCTTTTCCATATCGAGGAACACAGAAAGAAAGAACTGCTTGTGGGCGAATGCGTCACGGATTTGTGCCTCGATACGTAACAGGTGGTCGGTGGTGGATCTACCCTCGCGAAATCCGCACTGGTACGGGTCAAGTAGATTGTTTGTTTCCAGGAAATGCATAAGTCGGCGGTTTATCATCTTTTCGAAAAGTTTACACAGGCAGCTTGTAAGTGCGATGGGCCTGTAACTCGCAACGGAGGATGGATCCTTGCCCTGTTTAAGAATGGGAACGACGATCGCCTCTTTCCAAGGCGAGGGGATCTCGCCGGAAAACCAGATGGCATTGTACAAGGAAAGTAAGGTTTTTTGCGTTTCGGCAGGTAGGTTTTTCAGCATGTCATAAACCACACGGTCGGAGCCTGGGGCGGAACTACTGCAGCAGGTTAGCGATGCCTGCAGCTCAGCTAAGGAGAAAGCTCTGTTGTACGCATCGTGTTTTGAGGATTTGCGCTCTAATTTCTGTTTTTCTATTGTTGACTTGTAGCGTTGGAAAGCCTCGGAATAGTGCGACGAGCTGGACACTTGTTCGAAATGTGCGCCTAGAAAGTTTGCTTGGTCTTCTAAGCTGTCGCCTTGTGTGTTTACTAGAGGCAGTGAATGTGTTTGTCGTCCTTCTACCCTACTAATCATGTTCCAGAGTTTGCCTTCTTGTGTGTATGAATTGATGCCTGATAGAAATTTTTGCCAACTCTCTCTTCTAGCCTGTCGGCGCGTTCTCCTGCCTTGAGACTTGATAATCTTAAAATTTGTAAGGTTCTCAGCTGTCGGGGAGTCGCGAAGCAAATTCCATGCTTTGTTTTGTTTCTTACGCGCATTTCTGCAGTCACTGTTCCACCATGGAACTCGTCGTTTTCCAGAGTAACCACTTGATTGTGGAATACATTTGGTTGCGGCATCAATCAGAAATGATGTAAAGTATTCTATAGCTGCGTCTATGCTTAAGGAAGACATGTCCGTCCAACTTAACAGTGTAACTTTCCGAAACTGTTCCCAATCGGCCTTCTTATTCTGCCATTTTGGAACCTGATGGGGACATTCATTTGTAATTGGTGTGTTCAGAAGTATTGGAAAGTGGTCACTTCCGTAAGGATTATTGATAACTTTCCATTTAATTAGGGGCAGAAGTGATGGAGACGCTATGCTGAGATCTATGGACGAGTATGTTCTGTTTGCAAGACAATAATATGTTGGTTGTTTTTTATTCAAGAGACATGCGCCAGAAGAGAAAAGGAACTGTTCAATCAGACGACCTCGCGCATCGCAGCGAGAGTCACCCCATAGACTGTTGTGTGCATTCAAGTCTCCAAGGACCAGAAATGGTTCTGGAAGTTGGTCTATTAAGGACTCGAATTCATATTTTTGGAGCTGGCACTGCGGGGGTATGTAAAGTGAGCAGATCGTGATCAGTTTGTTGAATAGGACGGCTCGAACAGCCACTGCCTCAAGGGATGTTTGGAGTGGTAAGTGGGTACATGCAATTCCTTGGTTAACTATAACGGCTACGCCACCAGATGAGGCCACAGCATCATCCCGGTCCTTTCGGAATATGACATATTGGCGTAGAAAATTCGTGTTTTTGGATTTTAAATGTGTTTCTTGCACACACAGCACTTTTGGTGAGTGTTCATGTAGCAGCTCTTGGATATCGTCGAGGTTTCTTAGTAGACCTCTGACGTTCCATTGTATAATTTGTGTGTCCATTTTGAGTGTAAGTTAGTGCTGTGTGTACTGAAAGAACTATTACCTTAGGTCACAGAGCCCTTTCCAGGCCCTGTGATGCGGGCTTTTTCTTTTTTGGCGCGCTCCAACGAGCCGCGCCGCTCCTTCGGCGCCTGAGACGCCGTTGGGCTTGCCGTTGTGTCCATCACCTCGGCAGAGGCGCTGGATGCCAGGTCGCGGCTCACGCGGACGGGTGTCAGTGTTTTGGGGCTTTCTGCCTGAACAGAAGGCCCTGGGACTGCAGATCCGGAGGCCTGCATGCCCTTTGGTTGCGGAGCAGTACGGGCTGCTTCCGCTGAGGGGGCAGTTGGCGCTACCGCCCGTCCACTGTGCGTGGTACGTGCGGCCGCCGCGAACCTTTGTGACACTGCCCCCTTGCGTGCCACGTCCGCGAATGAAGTTCCCTGTGGAAAAGAAAGGCGTTTTCGCGCCTCCCTAAAGGAGATGTTTTCCGTTACCTTGAGTGTTATTATTTCTTTTTCTTTTTTCCATGCGGGACAGCTACGAGAGTAGGCTGCGTGCCCACCTTCGCAGTTTGCACAACGGGGAACTTCTACACAGTCGTCTGCAGGGTGATCGTTCGAGCTACATTTGGCACAGGTTTGACGGCCGCGGCAGCTCTGAGAGCCGTGACCGAAACGCTGGCACTTAAAGCAACGCCGCGGGTTTGGGATGTAAGGTCTGACCTTAAGCTTCAGGTAGCCTGTTTCAAGATATTCTGGTAGGGTGCTTGTGGAAAATGTGATAATCAGGTGTTTTGTCGGGATTTCTTTGTCGTCACGTCTGATTTTAATTCGCTGTACGTGCGTCACATGGTGTTCATTCCAGCCCTCAAGGAGCTCACTCTCAGTCAAGTCAAGCAGGTCTTGGTCAGACACTACACCTTGGGAGCTGTTGAGGGATCGGTGTGGTGTAAGTGAGACAGGGGTGCTTCCAAAAGAGGTGAGTTTTGAAAGTTTTTCGTACTGGATCTTACTATGCACTTCCAGAAGAAGGTCCCCACTAGCCATTCTTGTAGCCTTATAGCCTTGACCGAGTGTGTCGGTGAGGCATTTCGATACAAGAAAAGGAGAGATCGTTCTTGCGTTCTTTTCGAGTGTTTCGCAGTGGATTACGTGGAAGCGTGGAAAAATTTCTGTGGGTTTGAACAAGGCATTAAAGGTCTCTTCGGTGCGCCCTCTCTTTGTGAGACGACGATCATTCAGTGGAGGAAATGAGGTTGAGGCCATAGATTATGTATAGTTTCGGCAGCCATGCCAGCCGCCCACCATGGAGCCCAACATGGGGACGCGACAGCACTTAGATATATATATAAGGCATGCCAACGTCAGCTGTACACAGCCACTATAACCAAATATAATGTGCCCAAGAGAGGGCACACACACAAGGTTAACCCTCGCCGCCAGGAAAACGGAAGTAAATAGAAGTGAGGAGAAGACAGGAAAGATGAAAAGTGGGAGGAAAGACGAAGATGTGAGGGGAGAGAGACAGGAAAAGGCGACTGCCGATTTCCCCTGGGTGGGTCAACCCAGGGGTGCCGTCTACGTGAAGCCGGGGCCAAAGGGGTGTGTTGCCTCTGCCGGGAGGCCTTAAAGGTCCAGTCACCCGGCGTCGGCTCAACCCCCAGGATCCCCTTTTCCCCGGACACGGCAAAGCCACGCACGGCTAGGCGTGGGAGGGGGTCGAAACCCCCCCGTTAGCTCGGGTCCGTGGTGTCGCTACACACCAAACGTGTTTCAAAGTAGTCACTGCTTGCACTGTGTAAGAGTAAGACATTGAGAAACAAAACAATTTACTGAAACCCTGACGCTATTGTTTCACACAATGCACATTTCAGGTTTTCTCTTTGGTCATTCTGTCAAGCAATACGGCCACTGGGGCACACTGTACACGACGTGTTGCCTATGGTTTATACAGTGATTGTGCGAGATTTCATTGCGGTGCCTCCATGTGACTATCCACCGTGTTTAATCTTGCCCTTCTATGTTCTTTTTAAGTAAGGTTGACTTTGTACAGCTGTGTGCGCTGTTAAAGGGAAGACACAAGCAAGAAACCTTGAGTTTATGAGTGCTTCAGCTGTCGTTGCCATTCAGTAAGGACATTTTTTAGGAAGTATGCCACTCCGACGAAACATTTCTATTAAGAACGTCTTGTGAATGAGTTTGCGGTGGGAAAGATAGCACCCCCCCCCAAATGCATGCGTCCGATAATTAAACAGTGAGGTGGTACATGAACGCTAGTGCGTTGAGATATGTGTGAATAGACTTCAATACAAACGAAAGCCGATATAAGGGTGATAGTAACACTGAGGATTAGTAGATAATACCATAGGTCGGCAATAAAAGATACAACTCACTCAGATTCACGCATTAAATATATGTTGCGCTTAGGGCTCACTTGGACTCGGACTTACCAATATTTTGCTGAACAGGACTCACTCGGACTAAGACTCACTAAAATTTTCCTCAACCGGACTCACTCGGACTGAAACGTACCAAAATATTACTCACCCGGACTCACTAAGACTCACAGCTTGATCTGAGTCTGAGTGAGTCTATGTAAATCGACTCACGAGTGAGTTTGCCGACCTATGGCTTGCGCAGATGTACGTGCCCACAAAGCGTGTGCCATCAAGCATGTGTTTGGAGCATGCAGGTTGGAGATTGCATGGTAGAAATACGTGTACTATTGCAAATATATGTGTTTAGAATTTGTTATGTAGTTTAGCCTTACCATATAGTCAACATAAAGAACCTGCAGGGTTCTGAAGCTTATGTTCTTTTACCTGCAGGTGCAAACACTTGACCAGTGGACACAGTGGGAGGCCAATCCCTATGATGACCACACATATGTCCAGTATCTGCCCATTGTATTCAAAGGAAAATCATTTGCTGAGTCTGTAACTGGAGACGACATTTTATTTTATGCTGGTGTATCCCAGAGAGTGTTTCAGAGGCTTGTGAAAGCTGTGTCTGCTCTGGCAAAGAAGCCAAGCACCCTAACACGTGCCGGCCAGTTACTAATTTGTCTAATGAGGCTTCGACTTGGGCTGCTGCATGGACACCTTGCACGAATTTTTAAGGTATCCGTGTCGAGTGTCAGCAACAACGTTGCATACATGCTGAGTTTGCTCAGCAAAACCATGAAGAATGTTGTAATATGGCTGCCGAAATCGTGCATACAGAACAGCATGCCGCAGTCATTCGTGGAAAACAAGCATGACACAACATGCATCCTTGATTGTACAGAAGTGTTTCTGCACCGCCCAAGAAAGCTGATAGCAAGAGCACAAACTTACAGCAGCTACAAAGCCCACAACACCGTAAAATTTCTTGTAGCAATTGCCCCGACTGGGTTCATCATGTTCGTGTCCAAAGCTTACGGAAGGCGTGCCTCAGACAAATTCATCACAAATGAAAGTGGCATCAATGACCTCCTCGGACATGGTGATGTTGTGATGGCGGACCGAGGCTTCGCATTCACAGATGAAATGCAAATTCAAGGTGTACGATTGAACACACCAGCATTCACTAAAGGTATGTGGCTCTTATTCATTATTGTTCTGTGCTGTTGATTAAAGCTAATGTGATCTGCTGTTTGGAATCAAAGGGCTCACTAAGAACACAACGCCTTAATTTATTACACATTTGTTATTGGTGCGGCCTACCGAATGGTAGCACAGCAAACGAGTGTAATGTTTTATTTGCTTCAGTCTGCGGAAACCTTTTAGCAAGACCTTTCCTCAGAAAAAAACATGTTACAACAAGCACAGGTTGATTATTAGTTCAAAAACATTTGATTTTGAACATGCTGCATACCATGAGTGCCAACCGACTGCTAATTTACCATTTCAGGGAAAACGCAGCTAACCAACAAGGAAGTAACAAGTACAAGACGGATTGCGTCTGTACGCATACATGTTGAGCGCGCAATTGACCGCTGAAAGACATACAGAATATTCAAGCAATCGCTGCCCATACGATCGGAGAAAATTATCAGTACGATGGTAGTCGTATGTGCAGGACTTTGCAACTTCACGTCGGACCTCATCAAAAAGCCAAGCGTCTAATAAAATAGATTTCCGCCATCCTATGCCTCAACGTACTAATTATCTAAACTTTAGTACGGTAAAAATGGCGAATGATATAAATGAACCCTAGGGAAATGCATTGAAGCTTCCTAGGCTGCATCACTGCAAAATTTCCAATGTTCCACCACTTTGTTCAAGTACACCAGTGCAGAATTGAAAAGATACACAAGGTTCATTTATTTGCACAGTTCAAATCCCACAAATTCTTAGGTACTGAATGGGTACATCTAGTCTGCCATCATTAAACATGTCTGTCATGCGCGTAATTATTCCGGTAAAATAGAATTTCTTTAATCGTGGCATATTTTTGGAAGTATAGTCACGGTTAAAAGGTACATGAATGAGAACGTCTTTCCCGGCACTCCGTACATAAAAAAAGCAAAGTGCCTTTTTGGTGCAAAGCAGCTGAACTTGCACCTGACTATAATAGCCATTTGGCCCATTTTCTACCATGACCAATGTCCCGTCCTGCCTCTTCCTGACGTCGTAATTGCCATGCTGAATGAACTCTGTGATATCGCTCACAAATGGGCATTTAATCTCTAATATGGCGTTCTCACTGTCAATCATGCCGTGTGGACAAGTCGAAAGCCACGACGCGTCTTCGCAGACAAAACTGCCCACTTTTGTGACTGAGAAACCAGTTTTCTTGGAAAACTGCACACGAGCCACAGCCTCCATTCGCTTCCCATGTTTGGTGGCTACATTTCCAGAGAACACTGGGGTCAGCATTCTTGTTGCAGCTTTTTTGCTTGCAGTACTTTCTCTTTTAGGCACTTTGGCCATATTGGATGCACTTAGTCGCGCTCTACGTGCAAACAGCCACAGCTGTGAACACTGGTTAGAAGTTTCTGAGCTGAGGGAAGCAACAGCTGCAGTAGACAAAGCAACATATTTGCTGTAGAACTCACTGCACAACACACGACCATTAGGAGAATTGTCCAAAGAGTGGTCACCGTGCGTTCTGTTCACCACGTCATCGGCTGCAGGGCGGTGTGGTCGTGGAGGGGCATTTAGCGCCTCGTAGAGTAGTGTGCCTGCATGAAAACATTGTGATAGAATCGTTGTGAAATGCAACTGCATTGTTTACCCAAAAAATATATTGCCATCGAAACCGGAGAGCTTTTCTCCGATTAACAAGCAATACAGAGAGGCATGACAAAATTTAAGGCACTTTCCTTTTATCACAAAATTGAAACAAGTAGCAGTTTTAAAGTATGAAGCCAAGTGTCGGAAAACATGCTTAAAAAGTGATAATCACTAGAGATTATTAGCCTACAATATAAAACACATCTTTTTAGGCACATGTGAGCATTTTAAAGCAAGTCCTAATTTTTGTTAATTTTTCATAATTAAAAATGTCATTAAAAAGGGCCTTACGCCAACGATCCTAACTAGAGTTCCGCTCATGAAAAATATTCATTTTTTGTAGGGACATGAAAAAAGCTTTGGCCTGTGCGATGAATCAAAACAAATGAGATGTGATGAATATTAAAAACATAGTGATTAAATAACCAAAAACGTATGAACTAGCACTAGGGGCACCTTCGTATAACAGGCAGCCACATTAAATCTTTTGGCACGATTTTGTTTATTGAGGTTCATTGCACGCCAACTAACTAGATAAGGAAGCGTGCCAAGTTTTAATGAAAAATGTTTTTAGCAAAAAGTTACGACGGTTCGCGTACAAAAAAATACCAGAAATTCAAGTACTGAGAAAATCAACAAAAAAGATTGGAAACAGGGGCAGCGCTTACACAAGCTGATTACGAGCGCTATAATTCTCAGTATTTGTTGCCAGTTCCCTCGCGGACCTTACTACTCTGTGCCCTTGCTCCTGCGGCAACTCTCGATTTTTTTTCGAAGCTAGTACTGCCGCAGCGGTGCCATGACGGGACGCTTTCGCGGTGCGGTGTTGATCAGTGGTGAGGCAAGCTTCTATTGTGTGGAGGCCTGGATCGATCCGATTTTGCTTAAAACTATCAAATGTGCTTCTGTTGTTATTATTGAAATGACAGACAGGGTCAAAGCAAATTTGATGGTTTACAGGCTCACGTACGTGTTATTGAGTGTTAACAACACATGTACCATGTTACGTGTTTACCAGGTGAGAAGTTTGACTTTTACGAATAAAATTATGTGTTGACAACGCTTTTAGAGCATTATTACATGTTCGCACTTGATATCAATGCCAAGTAACCAACAAAATACAATATATAAATCTATTCTTGATTGACACAAACTGGTTTCGTAGGTGATGGGTGGTCTCACATTTTTGCTTGTATCTTTTGAAAAAAATCTGCATAGACAGAAACACTGTGCAGCAAATTTAAAAACAAAAAATGACATTTTGAAAAAGTTATCGCTTTTTCCACTTGGCCTCATACCTTAAGCAATGTTGAAGTTTGAAATAGTGGGAAATAACTGAGCAGGGAATGCCATAAGAGCCAACGTTACGGCAAGAGAACTTGTCTTCAAGGCAGCAACTTTGATCACAAATGTTGATGATGATGATGATATATAATGTTTATTGGCGCAAGGGCCATGTGATGGCCAAAGAGCGCCACGACCAGATAGCGAAAGTGAACAATGGTTGTGTTAAGTGGCTGTAAAGGGGCCTAAAATTCCTCGCGCTAAAGGCGGGTAAAACATATCGGTAATAAAATCATGGGAGTGACGTGAAACATGCGCATAGAGAATGAATGACAAATGGTCGTCATGATAAAGAACTAGGATATGGTGTGAGCACGAATACCTCCTCAAGGCCTTTGAGGCCAAAGGCGAGGAGGCAGGTGCTTCTCTAATGTATCTCCCGTAGCAACGACCTCTTTTCAGAGGTCGCGCTACGGACTGCCTGGGTGTGTGATGTGAAAGCTATGGACTTCGTTTAGAAACGCGAAGAGTGACTGGTGTTTAAAAACCGGTTCCCTACCGATAAACATTGACGGGTGAAGTGGTAATTGTTGTCGGTAGGGAAGTAAAAAGTACTTTTTTCTAAGCATGTCCAGTTCATTACAATGGATTAAAATGTGAACCACGGTGAGTGCTTCACCACATCTCTCACACAAAGGTGGATCGTCGCCGGACAAAAGATATGAGTGTGTACTGTATGTGTGTCCTGTTCTTAGCCTGGTAAGTGTAACTTCTGTGTGGCGTGACTTTGATGTTGGCGGCCAACTACCAAGGTGTGGTTTGATAACGTGTAGCTTATTTTGTGTATGCCTGTCCCATGTGCTTTGCCAAAAGGCCCTGAGCTTTCTTTTGAGGAAAGGTTTTAGGTCTAGTGCAGGGATATTCATAGATGTATTTTGACTATTTTCGTGGGCGGATGCAGCTAGCTGGTCCGCCAGCACATTTCCTTGTATCTCGCGGTGCCCTGGCACCCAGCACACTACGACATGTTGTTTGTGGGAGTAGATCGTGCATAAAAGAGAGTATAGCGACACAAGGACAGGGTTTTGGTGTTTTTTCAGAGTTTTTAAAGCTTTTACCACGCTTAGGGAATCCGTATATATCACTGCCTTTTGTAGTTTTAATTGTTGTATGTGTTTAACGGCCGCAAGTATGGCGTAAGCTTCCGCTGTGAAGATACTTGAATTTGGGTGCAGAATACCGGAATCGGAAAAAGATGGACCAACGGCTGCGTAAGACACAGAAGTGTCGGACTTTGAGGCATCTGTAAAGAATTCTGGACAAGTGTATTTGTGCTGGAGTTCGAAGAAGTGTGTACGAATATGTGCAAGTGGCGCGTGCTTAGTTACTTCCAGGAAAGAAACATCACAATCTATATGCTGCCACTGCCACGGCGGGAGATGTGGAGCGGGAGCCATTAGACAGTGTTCGAGAAGTGGCACACCCGTTTCTACAGCTAGGCCCCTCACACGAAGTGAGTAGGGCTGTCTCATCGAAGGTCGGTTGTGAAAAAGTTCAGAACTGGACAAATCATTAATTGCAGTGTGTGAGGGGTGTTCATTGTTTGCGTTCACCTTGAGGAAATATACAAAAGATAGCTAAGATCTCTGGAGGTGTAACGACCACTCATTCGATTCAACGTAAAGGCTTTCTACGGGGCTGGTGCGAAAAGCACCCGTAGAAAGACGAATGCCCAAATGGTGGACTGGGTCAAGCATCTTCAAGGCACTTGGTGTCGCAGAGTGATAGATTATCGCCCCGTAATCTAGGCGCGTGCGTACAAGGCTTTTATAAAGGTTCATCAGGCATTCCTGTCACTACCCCACATAGTGCGTGACAACACTTTTAGAATATTCATAGTTTTAATGCACTTGTTTTTTATGTACTTAATGTGCGGTATGAACGTAAGTTTTGTGTCTAGAATTAGCCCTAGGAACTTGTGCTCTGTTTTTACCAACAGACGCTGACCATGTAGGTCAACGTCTGGATCGGGATGAAAGCCTCTTTTCCTGGAGAATAGGACGCAAGTGCTTTTTTGTGCATTCAGCGTAAACCCATTCTCGTCTGCCCATTTAGAGACCTTGTTCAAGCCCAGCTGGACCTGCCGCTCACACATTGAAAGGTTGCACGATTTATAACCTATCTGCACGTCGTCCACATATGTGCAATAAAACATGTTCCGTGGAATGTACAAATGTAGCGAATTCATTTTTATAATAAAAAGTGTGCAACTCAGGACACCACCTTGAGGCACTCCAGTTTCCTGGACAAATATTCTGGACAAGACATTACCCACTCGAACACGGAACGTGCGATTGGACAAATAGCTTTCGATTATGGTCAGCATCTTTCCTCGGACACCTAAGTGTGAGAGGTCTCGCAGTATGCCAAAGCGCCATGTGGTGTCGTAAGCCTTTTCCACATCGAGGAACACCGAAAGAAAGAATTGCTTGTGGGCAAAAGCGTCGCGAATTTGTGCCTCGATACGGATAAGGTGGTCAGAGGTTGATCTACCCTCTCGAAAACCGCACTGGTATGGGTCAAGTGATTGTTTGCTTCGAGGAAATGTATAAGTCGGCGGTTTATCATCTTTTCAAAAAGTTTACACAGGCAGCTTGTTAGTGCAATGGGCCTGTAGCTCGTAACGGAGGATGGGTCCTTGCCCTGTTTTAGAATTGGAATAATAATGGCTTCCTTCCAGGCCGAGGGGATCTCGCCGGAAAACCAAACAGCATTATACAGGGAAAGGAGGGTTTTTTGTGTTTCAGATGGCAGGTGTTTCAGCATTTCGTATACAACACGGTCGGAGCCTGGGGCGGAATTATTGCAGCAGTTAAGCGATGCTTGTAGCTCAGCAATGCAGAAAGGTTCATTGTATGCTTCGTGTTTTGTAGACTTGCGCTCTAGTTTCTGTTTTTCGATTCTTGTTTTGTATCTTTGGAAAGCTTCACTATAGTGCGACGAGCTCGACACCTGTTCGAAGTGTGAACCTAGGAAGTTCGCCTGGTCTTCCAAGCTGTCGCCTTGTGCGTTTACTAGAGGAAGTGAATGTGCTTGTCTGCCTGCTACCCTGCTAACCATGTTCCAGACTTTGGCCTCCTGTGTATATGAATTAATGCCCGATAAAACTTCTGCCAACTTTCCCTTCTTGCCTGTCGGCGCGTTCTCCTGCCTTGGGACTTTATATTCTTAAAACTGTCCAGATTCTCGGCTGTGGGAGATTCCCGAAGCAGCCTCCATGCTTTATTTTGCTTTTTGCGCGCATTTCTACACTCAGTGTTCCACCACGGCACACGTCTTTTCCCGGGCAGTCCAGATGTTTGTGGGATGCACTTATTTGCTACATCAATCAAAAAAGCAGTGAAGTATTCTACAGCTTCATCCACGCTTAAAGCACACATGTCGGTCCAACTTAAGAGAGCCATTTTACGAAACTGTTCCCAATCTGCTTTGTCGATTTGCCATTTGGGAACCTGTGGAGGACATTCATTCGCTATCGGTGTGCTCAGAACTATTGGAAAGTGGTCGCTTCCATAAGGGTTATTAACGACTTTCCATTTGAGTAGAGGTACAAGTGATGGAGATGTGATGCTGAGGTCTATAGACGAGTACGTATTGTTGGCAAGGCTATAATATGTTGGCTCTTTTTGATTCAAGAGACATGCACCGGAAGAGAAGAGGAACTGTTCAATTAGACGACCTCGAGCATCACACCGAGAGTCACCCCATAGACCACTATGTGCATTAAAGTCCCCAAGGACCAGATACGGTTCCGGAAGTTCATCCATTAAGGACTGGAATTCATGTTTATTCAGTGGGTGATGCGGAGGTATATAAAGAGAGCAAATGGTGACGAGTTTGTTCAGAAGAACCACTCGAACAGCCATTGCCTCAAGGGACGTTTGGAGTGGTAAGTGTGTGCACGCTACTCCTTGATTAACGATCACTGCTACACCACCGGATGACGCGATGGCATCATCCCGGTCCTTTCGGAAAATAATGTAACTGCGTAGAAAGTTAGTGTATTTGGATTTTAAGTGTGTTTCTTGTACACACAGCACTTTTGGTGTATGTTTGTGTAAAATTTCTTGGATATCGTCGAGGTTTCTCAGCAGTCCTCTGACGTTCCATTGTATAATTTGGGTTTCCATATTGGAAGGAAAGTGGTGCTGTGTGTACGAAAAGAAGTGGCTGTGGTTTCAGTGGCAAGTTGGAGCTCAAGTGACAGGACCGTCCTCGGGCCCCGTTATCGGCTTTTTCGTTTTCTTTGCGCGCTCCAAGGAGCTACGCCGTTCTTTCGGTACCAGGGGTACCGGAGTTGTGTCCATTGTCTCGTTTGAGACACTGGACGCCCGCGTGTGCGAGCTGGTTGTTCGTTTTTCCGACCTCGCCTGGCGAGGCGTGGTCGTTTGACCCGACGACCCTGGAGTCGCCTGGATCAGTGGCTTGGTAGGTGGAGCAGTCCTGACTGCTGCCACCACGGGGACAGGCGGGGCAGCCTTGGCTACTCCTACCGCGGGGGCGGGTGGCCGTCGCCCCAGCACACTGTGCGTGGCGTGGGCGACGGCCTGTGGCCGTTGTAGTGCTGCCCCCTGTTGCACTACATCGGCAAATGATGGTTTGTGAGGAAAAGCTCGTGAGACACGTTGTCGCGCTTCCCGGAAGCTTATATTCTCTGTCACCTTGATTGTGAGGACTTCTTTTTCTCTCTTCCACGCTGCGCATGTTCTGGAGTATGCGGGGTGGGCGCCATCGCAGTTCGCACAATGGGCCTCCGATTCAGTCTTGCAGTCATCGGTTGAGTGTCCTGTAGTGGCGCACTTTGCGCAAGTGAGCTGCCCTCGGCAGCTTTGGGACGCGTGGCCAAATCTCTGGCACTTAAAACAGCGCCGGGGATTTGGGATATATGCTCTCACACGTAGTTTTAGATAGCCTGTCGCGACTGTTTCCGGGAGTGTACTCGAGCCAAATGTGAGAATTAGATGTCTGGTAGGAAGTTCCTTGTCGTTGCGCCTGATTTTGATACGCTGCACATGTAAAACATTTTCATTTTTCCACCCATCAAGCAGTTCTTCGTCTGTGAGATCCACGAGGTCGTCGTCTGAGACTACACCTTTCACTGTGTTCATGGTTCGATGCGGTGTACGGATATGGGCCAATCCCCAAACACTACTAGGTTGTTGAGTTTCTGGCACTGTGGTCTGTCCTTAACTTCGATTAATAGATCCCCGCTTGCCATTTTGGTGGCTTTGTAACCACTGCCAATGGCGTCAGTTAGGCATCTGGAGACCAAGAACGGTGAGATGTTGGTGGCTTTCTTTTCGGTGCTTTCGCAGTGAATGACGTGGTATTTGGGGAAGTTGTCTTTCTTTTCCACGAGGGAATCTCGGCTTACATCGGTGCGCCACCTTTTCGGGGGGCGATCAATGGAGAAAGGGTTTGGTGATCCCATGAGAAGAGGTTGTTGTTCGGCAGCCATGCCAGCCGCCCACCATCGAGCCCAACGAGGGGACGCAGCGAGACACGGAAGGAAACGCGGACGTCAGCTGTACATGGCCACTATAACCAAATATGGTTTACCCTAGGTTGGATAACCACACAAGGTTAACCCTTGCCGCCAGGAAAAGTGAAATAAAGGAAGAGAGGAGTAGACAGGAAAGATCAAAATAAGAGAGAAAGACGAAGACGTGGGTAGAGAGAGAGATAGGAAAAGGCGACTGCCGATTTCCCCTGGGTGGGTCAGCCCAGGGGTGCCGTCTACGTGAAGCCGGGGCCAAAGGGGTGTGTTGCCTCTGCCGGGGGGCCTTAAAGGTCCAATCACCCGGCGTCGGCTCAACCCCCAGGATCCCCTTTTCCCCGGACACGGCAAAGCCACGCACGGCTAGGCGTGGGAGGGGTCGAAACCCCCCCGTTAGCTCGGGTCCGTGGTGTCGCTACACACCAAACGCCTGCTTGCGCAGACGCCCCTGCGGGGGATCACGGACGAAGCGGCTTTCGAACCATTCATGTTTTGAAGGGTTAAAATCAATTTGAGAGTATTTTAAGCCAGTTGTGCTTATTACGACGTTACCAGCGGAGCGCACCATTGGTTTCTTGATCTTAAGCTTAGTTCATCACAGCTCATATTTGCTAGGCGTGTGAGCCACGCGCCAGCAACACCATACTCCTTTTAATGCTGTCATGAAAGCTAGTGAAAAGACCCATTTCATAAAAGGACTATTCAATAATGCTCTATAGATGTCATGCCCCCCTTAATTTCAGAGAGCTTTAGTAAACAGCTCGAACGTCTCAAGGCAGCAGGATATTCGCCACATCTGTTAATTTCTGTCGCAGAGTCACTTCTAAAAAGCTAAAGGGCACCCAGGACAGGCGATCAACATCAGATTGGAACAAAGGTACAAAGTTTACTGTGATACCATATGCATGGGATTGCGCATAATTCGAAAACGCCCGTTTTGTCGTGTACGCCCGTGTCGTCGTACCTCCCTCTGTCCTCGTCTTTTTTGTGCAGTCAAGATGTCAAACAGTAAGCACCAACTAGGCCAAACTGTCACGTATCTCGGGAGCGCTTGCAATGTCGGAATGGATTTGGGAGAGAGAGAGAGACTCGGGACACACCGTGGTGGCACTGCAAACAAAACTTATCTAACACACACGGCAAACAAAATGAACACTCAAAATTTACAGCAAAAAGTACCATTAGGAAATGCGACGCTATTGCGCAATCACTAACAGACAATTGCAAAAATCGAGCCATGCCTATCTCCTATCAACTCGATAGTCTGACCACTATGGCATCTCAGTCACTCGCGATACTAATGGAGCGTTCTTACAGTTCGCGGTGTCCGCTGACTCGGTTGATGGTCCAAAGTCGACGTTCGGCCCCGTCGTCGCAGCTCCTCTCGACGTCTCCGGGGCCGTCGCCGTCGATCAGACGCCTCGCTGATCGTCCTCCTCGCCGATGCTCTCCTTTCGGAGAACACCGGTCTCTCCCAGTTAGGCCTAACTGCCGGCCTCTCTCAGTGCCACTGGTTCGAACTGTCGACGTGGCTCCGTGATTGTCGGCGGGTCGCCGTCGTCTTGCCGAGCTGTGGTAGTGCCGCAGGTGCCACGAGAACTGCGTGATGAGGCTGCCGCAATCCCGGGACGCCTCGCTCGGTAGACCCCGAGGTCGACGGCACCCTCCCGGGGCATGCACAACGCTGCCTCCAGAACTCAGCCCTGCTGTTCCGTCGCGGACGCGCGCTGGCCTGCATCACCTTGCTCCTCGATGACTCCACCGAACAAATGACTAACTCTTTTCCGTGGTCTCTCACCTCGGCTCTGGTCGCGTGGCACGCGCCTTCTCCGGCCAATGGCTTGCGTCGACGTGGCGAGGGTGCACACATCGGGTACATTTCCATTCCCCGCACACCATCGACGCCTTGCGCTGTCCGGCACGCGCCCCGTGCCCTTTACTCATGACATTGGGCCCCCTTTTAAGATTTTTTCTTAAAAAACTGCTTCTTCTCCTCTCAGGGTTGCGGCCCTCTGCTCTTCTGATGATGTCTTAAACTTCGACTCGCATTCTCTTCTCTTATGGTCCCATCTACTTTCACTGCACCATGGTGAACACCACGCACTTTCACGAAACGTCATCAAACGTTACACTGAACCGTTCGCGATGGCCACAAGTTCATCGTCCTTAACACTATAGGCTGCAGTCTCTACACCTGCCGAAATAACTACTCACAATGCGCCACACTGACTTCAAAAATCTGCACAAATTCACTGTCTGTCAAGGTCAACTAAAAAAAATGTTATACATCAATATTCTCAAAACCTATTTCAAATCCTAGTATCTTTCAACACAATAGGAGCCACCGCTTGATACACCATGCTTAAACCTGTGTTTTTCACATTGCGCATCTTTTTCAGTTTCTTCCTGCGCCTATTCATGACATGTCTTCTCAAACGCTCATACAACTGATTACTTCAACCGACGCCTCTTTAGTTTCTCCTTACGTCTATTCGCTACCCAATGTCTCGACGCTCACTTAGGAAGCGATGCCTCTGTTTCTTTTCACCCGACGCCTCTTCGACCTAACTTCCTCAGGCAGCGTCCTCCCGTTATGCCTGGCTCTCACTTCTAGCATCAACCTCTTTGCATACCAATTCTTACACCCTACTATGCGCGTTTTGGGGGCATTCTTTTAGTTCGCTTTACGCGTCTGCCCTTGCCAAGTTCTGCAACCTTTATGGCGTCCTGATATAATTACGACCAGCGTTCTTTGCTTTCAGAGCTGTCTTCACTTTCTTGAACTTTACGCTTGTACTACCGTGCGTCTGAGGCTTTCCATTCATCCTACTCCTCTCTGGGTTACCTGCCGCGAACGCTGAGTGCTGTTCTTTCAACAGGCATGTCGCTCAGCGAAACGCTGTCTTCAGTTCTATGTGCCTGGATGTTCCGCGTTCTTTTCTTCTATGCCCTCTCAACAATACTGGCATGCAGTTCACTAATCGTTTTACTACCAACCTCTGCAATTTGAGCCTTTTCCTTTCTGCTCATTCCTTAAAGAAAAGACTGATCTCCGCTGCACTACTAGCGTGCTCACTGCCCTTTTTCTCCTTGGAGACAGAACTCTAAGGCCCGTATTCACAAACGAAACTTATACTTTACTTATGATTAAGTAGCCGATCGACGCTTAACGCGTTTCACAAACCAATCTTGTACTTAAGGTGAACAAAATCAGCACTTAAGTGCCGAAAGTAAAGCACCAGTAGTAGCTACCTTAAGGCCCGTATCACAAACGAAACTTTATACTTACTTATGACTTAAGTAGCCGATCGACGCTTAACGCGTTTCACAAACAATCTTGTACTTAAGGTGAACTTAAATCGACACTCAAGGGCGGAAAGTAAAGTACAGCTATAGCTACCTTAAGTGCCACTTTCGCTGTTTCTCGTCAAACAAAAATGGCCAACTACTACGGCAGTGTCGCCGACTTCGGCAATTCTGCTGGCCCTGTGGAAGAAATTACTCAGGATGAAGTGTATCGTTACGCGCCGCCGTTACGACCAGTTCTCACGGGTCGGCAGGATTCCACAGAGACGTATAACGACGTGGTATTCCTGCCACGGTACCTATTTCCCATGCGACCGGTGTTAACGCTGTTGGAAACGCTGCCGCTGGGCACAAATGTCGATGGACGCGAGTAACACCCACTACCACTGCATGCTGATGACATGCGTGAAATATTTTGACAGGTGAGGCTCTTTCGCTTGATTAAGCGGTTTTAGTTGCGCGTCCGCAGCTCTGCAGACGCGGGCTTTCGTCAATGTGGCTGGCAGCTAGCGCGCGTCCGCAGAGCTGGTGCGAGCACCAAACCAAATCTTAGCAGCATGCGTCCACAGAATTTCTGCGGACGCCCAACGAAACTATACAAAGCAATCGATCGAAAAACTCACATCTGTCAAAAATGTGTTTTTTTATTACTGTTGGCTCATCCCGTTAGGTCACACTCCCCTGATCGGAAAAATTGGAACGCATATGGGCGCTCACATAATGAAGAAGTTAGCGAGATACACCGTACGTTTAAAAGTATTCGACACATCAACCGCTAATAATTTTAAAATTTTCATAACGACATAAACAATTGCCATTTGGGAGGTTATGCAACACGGTCTAATCAAAAACTAAAAATCATTAAAAAAGAAAAAGACGCTTCATTCTAATTGATACAGTAACGTCTTTTAGCTCTTAAAATTTTCAGACTTTATGATCCGCCCGACTCTTGGCCGATCCCCTGAGTGGGTAGGTGCCATCACCAAGGAGCATCATCATCATCATCAAGAATGCAAGGAGCGAAATGCACGCAAGATGACAAAAGAGCCGCCCATATAGGACGCGATATCCACGCAGTAGCAAAAACACATGTAGATGACAAGATAACCGTGAGTGGCGATGGTCACTTTATAGCGACGGCCGCTGAGCGGTGGCTGTCTGTTGTGGTCAGCCGAAAGCTGAAAACCGAGAAAAGAGAAATGTTATTCCGTTTCTTACGAAAGGTACCTTCATAACTACTGAAATATTAGATCAGGTGTTGCGCTAAATTATTGTCGTTTTTGTGCTTAATGTAGGAATTGAAGTATGCAATATTCTATAGCCTCGTTCTCAGGAGCCTTGCTTAACCAGAAAAGTGGTACTTTCATAAGTGAGCCTGAAGTGCAGTTCTGAAACTGTCCCCGCACTTAAACTTATACTTTCCTCGTACTTTCCTCAGTGCCCTTCTCGCGATACTTCGTGATACGAAGTACCACTTTCGTGTTTTTCCGTAAACAAAATGGTTGACTACTACGGTAGTCTGGCTGACTTCACCGATTTTGCTGGACCATGTAAAAGCAGTTTCACGGGATGAAGCATACGGTTATGCGCCGCCGTTACGCCCAGTTTTTGAGGGATCGCCAGAATCCCATAAAGGGTACAACGACAAAAACGGAACGACTGACACACGAGATCACTGACATGTGACTTATTCATACTGTTTTCATTACATCGAGCTGCAGTTTTAGCATTTCTGCCTTGATTCCTGATTGTCTATTTTCAGTCGACAAAGCTCCAATGTTTCAGTGTGTAGTGCTTTCTTCAGCGGGCACCCAGTTCAGTAGAGACCGCGGTTTGCCTTTGGATGCGGCTAGTTGAGCGTTTCGAAGCAGGCGCAGCGGCACTAGAAGTCGACGCGTCAGCGGCGTAGTGGCAAGCTCTGTGGGCTCTCTGAAGTGTCCGGTGCTTGGCCATGGGCGAGTGCAGTCCCCGTTGA
>NW_023616158.1:0-60001 GCF_013339695.2 Rhipicephalus sanguineus
TGTATGCATGCGTTCAGGCTGAAAAAATAAATAATTTACGCTGGTGGGGCTCCTGGTACAGCTAATATTTTTGTCCATACAGGAATCTTTCTGCTCCTGAGGCAATGTGAAATGCAGGAAGTACAGACGATTCGTTGGTAAAAATGAAGGCAAAGTGTAAGGTAAACCTACGCCCACATTATAAAATGTAGGCGGTGGTTAATACCGGATGCCATTGTACCACGAATATTAACATTAGTGTGACCACAGTGACGCACAATGCGCAGTGGATGTATCTGAATTAGTTCTGCTCAACTGGCATTCTTTAACGTTGTGAGAATGAAGAGTATATGAATGGCTTTCCATTTCGCTCACATCTAAGTGCAGCTGCAGTGCCTTTCATCTCATCCGTCGACCAAAAACGGCGTCTCTCTTCATGGTGATCACCTAATAGCTCACTGTGCGCTAGATGATTGGAAAGTTTCGTATGGCTCACAACAGGCGCAAGTATAACCATGGAGTGAATAACCTTTCCTTTTGTGATATATGACTAGATTTACTCTAACAGGCCTGTGCTACAATAACGCCCACCAAATTCGTTCCTTGAGGGAGAATGAAGCCGAACGGAAAAATTGCTGTGGTTGAACGCGGTTAGGCCAAGTTTGTCGGGCCAGAGCTTCTGAGCCGCACGGCTCGACGGCCCGGCTCGTCCTTCGGCTTCCTGCATGCACAGTTCCCGCGAAGCCGCTGCCAGACCGCCGTCTATGTAGCATCAACTACCGCATCTGCAGTCGCAGTACAGGACAACACACAAACGTTGACCTCGGCGTCGACGCACGTCGAACTTGGATGCAGCCAGCGCTTCTGGTGATGGCTGCATCCTGAAGCGGTGGCGTTGCGATGAGACGTGAGGCGCGAAGAACGAACTACGGGATCCGCGCGCTGATGCGCCGAAGAAACTGTCTCGCGGGCAATGTGTAAGCAATCTTTTTCGTTGACGCCGACGCTGAGAGACGCTTAGGTGATCTTGGCTGAGCTTGAATGTCATATTCACGGAAGAAACCGTTTCATGGGATTGTGCCTAGGGAAATATATCTATCGCTCGAAAAGTATTACAGGCATTTCAATTTTACGCACCATTAGGGTATCGTATATCACGGTCAGTAATGAAGTTCCAATCTGAGCAGCGTATTCACATGCTGATATGGGATGCTGTTGGGAGTTCTCATTACAGGTATTAGTGGTGTATTTTTACCTAAATATTAATTTGCCCTGGTATAGCCGCAAGGTGTACCATGCAGGGCCTTCGCCTTCTTGAGGGCCATATATTTTAGATGCGAAGTATCTTATGGCGGAGTTCAATCCGGTGGTGGTGGTGGTGTGCGGCGTGACCACCCTTACTGCGCATGCGTATACCCTCCCCACTCCCCCTCTCCCCTCCCCCTGTCCACTTCCCCTCTCCCCTTTCCACTCTCCCTCTGAAACGCGGGCTAGACATGCCGAAATTCTCTCCTGCGCAACGCCGCGATGAGCACCAGCGCATGCGCGTCCCCTCCCCCTCTCTCTCCTCTCCTACGCTGCCCCCTCTCGCACGCCTGCCGACTGCGTTCCCCGCTCGCCCTGTGAGAATTAACGGCCAGGCTAGAGGGAAGACAAGACGCGCGTAGCGTTCCTCTTCGCGTTCCACGACGCGAGGTCGGTAGCATGCCCATAGAACGCCAACGGAACGCGATCGTGCAAGTGCTCCGGCTTCGCATAGCATTATGGTCCCCTTTAGCGGGAAATGGGGTAATTTTTTCATTGTGCATATCAAGCGTGAAATGATGTTCCACCATGTGACCAAATAAATGGAATACATCAAACAAGCTTCATTCAAATAAGAATTTTACTAAAGTACGGCGTAGTAGACTAGTAACAATCACATTATTTCTGACCTTTATTATTTTTTGTTGTTCAGCAACGCAACATATCGCAATATATCGTTCCCAAGAAAGTTGTTTTTGTTACCATCTATAATAAAGTGCAATTGCAGCGGTAAAGGATGACTGCCTCGTAAAGGCTGCAGGTACGTTTTCAGAAGGCTTTAACGACCATCAGGACTAGGTTTACCTCATTTTGGCCTATATGTGCGCGGCGACGACAAGAGCAGAGAACGTTGCCTTTGTTAATCAATGACTCGTCCACACGACTCAAATTCTCGGCAATCTGTTTGTGAAAGTCCTTGTGTGCATTGCCGTCTTCTCTTGCATACACGCTGAGGTCCTTAATAACAATCTTGCGAAATATGCCAGCAGCCTTAGTGGTGGACACTACCTCGGCGCCGCTCAAGGTGAGCGCGCCGACTGCGTTGCCAGTACCTTGAGCGCTTCACCACGCTTCCGGTGCCCTTGACAGCTTCACCTACGGCTTTGAGTTTCTTGCCAAAAAATACTGCTGACTATGTAATAGTAATGACACCGTCGCGAGCGAGGACTACAAAGGGATGGATAGAAAAGATGCGCTGACTTCATACTAAATCCAGTTCCACTTCCAACGTGCAATGTACCTTCAGTTAGTAGAAAAACATATTAACAGTTTTTATAGCTGGTTCAAGGTATATAGCTTTTCGCATTGGAATATACGATACTGTTGGCCATTCCATGACGCATAAAGAATATTGGCGCAAAATTTTGAATGCTGTTTTCTACAACTCATAGTAAGGTGGCAAGTGCAGCTAAAAACTTACCTCCCTACTTCGCGCTCTAAATTGTTTCATTTCAGCGTGGCATGTTAAACAGTAATCACGGTGCGTCATCCCCGTCACATTGAATGAGGTAAAAAGATATGAGTAAGGCAATTCGAACCACTAACTTGGTTATCTTCTCCTTCCTGGAACTGCGCGGCTCCGCGAAGACCATGTGCTACTGCTCGCAGCACTTCACCGGCTGGAATAGTTTTAACACCGATGCGCTGTGTTTCTTTGCCGACGAGGACAGCCAATGTTTCGTACTTCTCCGGTGCCTTGGGGGATGTAGCTAGGGACGAATAAATTGTATTGACTATCTGACTTTAGTCTGGCGTTATTCGTGATTGGTAAGAGTGCAGTTACGTGCTCCGCAGGGACTACACCCATGACGGGTATTAGAGCAAATATGCTATTACTATTTGGAAAATATTTCTCGAGACATACTGATGGCCTTATTGCTATGGAAAAAAATCCGGCGTTTGCTCCGTGTAGGTATAGGGGTCGGTTGGTTCAGTATTGTTATTCGTTCACCTATTCTATATGTTCATGTTAAATATCTTACTCGACACTGGTCCAACCAGGACTAACGAAAAATTAGCGTAGATGACACTGGAGGTGCTATGTTAAAGAGACAGATGAGTTGATGGGCACTTTGGTAGTTCTGGCTGTCGCATTCTTGCAACTTTTGTAAAAGTTTTGCAACCTTATTGCTTTATGTCTTCCCTGTTCTCTCTCTTCTCTGTTTTTTGTGTAATATATTTTTGTTTTTGTTTATTTCCTTTTTTCTCCCTTTACCTCTCTATTTTTGTTCTCTAGCTCGGTCTATCATTCTATCTCTTTCTGTATTTCTCGATTGCTCTTTCTTTCCATCTTTCTCTTGCTCTCTATTTCTTTATCTCTCCTTCTGTTTTACTCCTTAAGAACACGGCACCAGGCCCTGATCGGGTTACCAACGCAATGCTGAGAAACCTGAGTGATGCGACCATCCAACAGCTCACCGACTTCTTTAACAATATGGTATGGAAACCCAACGGTAGACTACCCTTCGATTGGAAAACGGCGAATATAATTCTAATACCGAAGCCGGCTAAACCGCGTGAACTACAACAACTACGGCCCATATCGCTCACATCATGCCTGGGCAAACTTTTCGAGCGAGTAGTCCTCAACAGATTAGAGACCTACATAGAGCAAAAAGACCTGCTTCCGTACACAATGTTCGGCTTCAGGAGAGGAGTATCGGCTCAAGACGTTTTCCTACTGCTGAAAGACGAAGTCCTGAACCCACCACCGGGAAGTCCGGACAGAATCTTGCTCGCACTCGACATTCAAAAAGCATTTGACACTATCTCGCACTCCACCATTCTTGAGGGGCTCGAAGACGTCGGGTGTGGAGACAGAATATATTGCTACGTGCAAGACTTCTTGAGCAACCGCACCGCCTGCGTTGGAATCGGTACGACACGCTCACTCCCGTACGACCTACCGGGACGAGGCACCCCTCAAGGCTCGATACTATCACCACTACTATTTAATATCGGTCTACGCAAACTAGCACTACAACTGGAGAAACATCATGATCTAGGATGTGCCATATACGCGGATGACATCACGCTCTGGGCCACTCGAGGCTCGTACGGCGACCGGCAGGACACCCTCCAAAGGGCCATTGACATGGTCCAGGCCTTTGCGAAAGAAGCAGGCATGAAATGCGCCCCTTCCAAGTCGGCCTACCTACACGTCAGACCCAAGCACACTCAGGTGAATAGAGCACCGGCCCTACAACTATTTCTCGATGGCGAACCCATCAAGAGGACACCAAATATTCGGGTTCTCGGGATGCACGTACATGAAACGGGCAGCGTCTGCATCGCGCTCTCCAAACTCAAGCGCACGGTACGCAGCATCTCCGCACTTGTCAACAGAATCGCGCGTGGCAAAGAGGGAATGACGGAGGCGGACACCTTGCGATTGGTGCAAGCCTTCGTCATTAGTCGCATAACTTACGCACTACCCTTTCAAGCCACGCGCCGCACCGAGACTGACCAGGTGGAGAAACTGATCCGAATCGCCTGCAAGGCGGCGCTCGGCCTTCCAGAGAGCACCAGCACGGAGCGCCTACTGGAGCTAGGCATGCACAACACCTACGAAGAACTCGCCGCAGCCACGATCATCGCTCAGCGAGAGCGACTCAACGCGACGCCCCAGGGACGTTGTGTGTTGAGACGCCTACACTACCCCCTGGCGCCGCAGTTTTGCGGGGACGAGACTGAAATGCTACCACACGCACTGCGAACACGGCTATATGTAGACCCCATTCCGCGCAACATGCACCCTACATACCACGCAAAACGAAGACGAGCAAGGGCGACAGCTCTGCTGAGGAGGCAGGACGACCCAGACACGTATTTTGCGGACGCAAGTCTGTACCCGCGCACAGCAACACCGAGCTCCGCTTTCGCTGCGGTCGCGACAAATAGGGAGCGCACGGTCGCGGCTGCATCTGTACGCACCTCATCCATTGCAACGGCGGAAGCCGCGGCTGTCGCCCTGGCCATACGAGCCGCCGAAGCCAAGGAACAATCGGCATATATACTTACAGACTCACAGGACGCATGCCGCCTATACTTGCGGGGAGTCTTGCCAGCCAGTGTCCTACGCATCCTGGGACCGACCCTCACACAGGACCACGGAATAACCTGGTGCCCAGCACATGCCGGAGTGGACGGCAACGAACGGGTGGACCGCCTGGCTCGAGGTATGACAGGCCGAGCCGCGGAACACTCCGCCCCAACGAACGCCCCCACACCCGGCACGCCTCGCGAAATTCTGGAGTTTCAGAGATTCGGACGAAGATCCAAGGCTCCTCCCCATCCCAAGCTCAAAAGGGGCCAGGCGAGAGATTGGCGCCGACTACAGACAAACACATTTCCTCACTTGCAAAGACTACACAAGATGTACCCCGACAGACACGAAAATAAATGCCCTTGGTGTGAAGACACACCAACACTCCGCCACATTACATATGAATGCCAGATGCGCCCCGCAGGCGCCGTCTCGCCGCTAGTCAAAGACTCACTAACTAACTGGTCGTGGGAGGCGCGACTCTCCGATCTGGACTTGGGAAGCCAGCTGGCAACCCTCGGCCAGGCCCGGCGAGCCGCAGAAGCCAGTGGGGCCCTGGAATAGGGGCTCCACCCATCTGCACCAGGTCTACCTGTGCGCATTAATAAAGTTGTTCTTCTTCTTCCTTTGTTTTCCTACCATTCGTTCTCTATATTTTGCTCTTTCTTTCCATGATATGTTTTACTCTCTTCTCTCTTCCTTTCCCTCCTCCTCGCCCTCACATTTGTCCTACTCACCCTCACTTCCCATCCCCACTAACTTATACGATTCTATACAAGGCTGCGCAGCCTTGTAGGCTATACAGCCCTGTGCCGCGCAGGGAGTTGTACGAATTGAGCATTTCTCTCATAAACCGATTTCTTAAAGTATTCCATCGACAGCCGTAATTTTGTCGGTTCTGTATTTCTTGATTTCACCAAAGCCTTTGACACTGTTAGTCATACTTTATCTACCAAATTAGAATCTTTGGGTATCACTGGTCCATCCTTAACCTACATCAAAACTTATCTACTTGATCGCGAAGAATCAGTCTGCATAAGGGGCGTTCATTCTAATGTTAAAATCATTAATCAAGGGGTACTACAGGGTGCTATACTTGAGTCCTTACTGTTTAGTATCTACATTATTGATTTACCTATTTGTTCTAATGATTCCAAAGTTATCCTATACGCTGACGATACTATGATTTCCGTGTCACATACGTCAGTATCGACTCTGATCACTAATCTGAACAACAAACTGACCAATGTAGTTAAATGGTGTCACTTAAACAACTTAATTTTAAAGCCACTTAAAACACAGTTCATTGTTTTTAAAACTTCTCGGAGTGCTCCATTTTACACCACAAGTGTCCATTGACCATCATTTCATTCCTGCAGCTGACTGTGTATGTTTTCTTGGCATAAAATTAGACCCTGATTTGAAATTTACAAATGATATTGCTTACGTTAAACAGAAAACTGCCTTTGGTATAGGAGCCCTCATTAAATCTCGTCCATTTTTCTCACTTGATGCCTTATTGTCTTTGTATTTTGCCTTCATACATATTCACATCACATATGGCATTACTTCATGGAGAAATACATATAGCACTCATCTTTCGTCCATGCGGCACATTTAGAATATGGCCATTCGCATTATTACCAACACTTATTTTTATTCTAATGCAACTCCACTCCTTCAGGCTAACTGCATTGTACCTGTGTCTACCTTGTTTAATTTTCAGTTAATCATAACTTTATTTAAACAGCTTAATAAACACCTTGTGTGTGACTTAATCGGTTCTAGATTGCTCATAAACTGCAATAGCAATAGGTTTGCCAATAATCACAACTTCCTTTTACCTAAATGTAACACCAGCTGTGACAAAATGACATCCTCCTTCGCAGCAAATAAATTATAGATGACTTACCCCACACACTAAAATTATCATCATTGCATGCATTTAAATATGAACTTAAATTGTTCATCTTGTATAATTAGGTTGTCAACAATAATTATTTCTTGTGTAAAACTATACGCATAATTAACTTCGGAAATGTTTGTAAATTTAGGTTGATATTTTATGATGTGCTATTTATTTGTGTAACTAGTTCTTATGTAATGGTTATATTGCATTGAATGTGTGTTTTTCAACTAGTATATTGACTATTTACTCACGTTTGGATTTTATAATTTTAACGTGCTGTAATGAGTGTTCATTTCAGCGTTATTGTTAACCGAGGGTCCCGTTGCAGTCAGTTGACTTCGGGACCCTCGTCTGCATACTACTAACCACGTGCCCTTTGTATTTGAAAGAAATAATAAACTGAAACTTAAACTGAAGGCTATGCTATTCTCTGCTAGCGTGCCTGGATAGCCGAATCTTTAAGACGCTCGGCTTCGGTCGCGGATACGCGACTTCAAACTTCAAATTTCTTTCTTTCCTTCGCTCTTTCCGTTTCTATCTTTCTGCCCACACGACTGCGAAACACTCTCTCTCTGTGGTCGAGTAATTCGCCTCGGCACAGGAGAGTGAGCGGCAGGCATAGGTTATTACTCGTTCCACTCCATGTTCATGCTGGACGAGCACTGCGCCGAGACCAATACTACTGGCGTAAGTATGTTGTATCTCTATGTCAGAGCCATCGTAAAATGCGCTAGAACTGGTGCTGACTGCATGCGCTGTTGTAGTTGGGCAAAAACAGCCTGTTTCTCATTAGCCCAGACAAATGGTATGTCGTCTCTGGTGAGGCGAGTGAAGGGTACCGCTATTTTCGAAAACCCTTTCATAAATCATTGATAATAGGCGCAAAAGCCCAGCAAGCGCCGGACAGCCTTCTTGTCGGTAGGAGTTGGAGGTGTGGCTACAGCGCGGTAAGCTTCACAGTATCGGGTTGGACCCCTCTGGCGCTCACTACATCGCCGAGGAACTTGAGCTCTTCATAACCAAAGTGACACTTTTCTGGTTTGAGTGTGAGATCTGCCAATCGAATAGCCTCTAGCACACTCCGCAGGCGGTGAAGTTCTTGCTCCAACGTTTCAGAAAAGATGACTACATCATCGAGGTATACCAGACTAGCCTGCCTCTTCAGTCCAGTGAGTACAGTGCCCATCATTCGCTGGAAAGTTGCCGGGGCTGAACACAAGTCAAAAGGAAGTATTCGAAATTCATAGAGACCCTCGGGGATCACAAAAGCCACTTTCTCGTGGTCTCGTTCGTCTACCTCGATCTGCCACTACCGGCTTTTCAAATCGAGAGAGGAAAAATACTGGACGGGGCGTAGTCTATCTAACGAGTCATCGATGCATGGCAGCAGGCAAACGTCCTTTTTAGTCACGTTGTTCAGCTTCCAGTAGCCGACGCTGAAGCGTAGCGTTCCACCTTTCTTTTTGACTAGGACAACCGGAGAAAACCACGCGCTGTTGGAAGGTTCGATGATGCAATCGTAAAGTATACCTCTCGGACTTGCGTACGGATCGCTTCGCGTTCTTTTCCAGAGACGCACTAATGCTGCTGGTGTATCGGGCATGCGTCGTCGTACGTGCACACCTTAGAAGAACTGCCGAAGCGCGACTTCAATTCAAGCAAGAGCTTCTGCAGTGCTTTCTGTTTATCGGACGACAGCTCAGAATTTATATCGATGTTGCCCAGTGAGGTATGTGCGGTAGCCACTACTTCAGATGTGACGTCTCTCATAATCATATCGTGGTTTTGGGACGTTAAACCCCATTTATTATTACTTCAGATGTGAAACAGTTTCGAACGTTTGCTGTTTCGCCTGCAAACGCTAACGAAGTGCCGCGGGAAAGGTGTCGGTGCTCGTTACTGTATACATACTACAAAGGAAACGATACCTGAATTACCTTAGCGCAATAAGTGTGCCCTCAAAAGAAAGATTTCTCTAATGCAGCAAACATTGTCGGCCTCCATTTCTTGCTTTCCTGGATTGGTGCGCTTGCTTGGTCAGCGTCACCAGCAAAGAAGCGCATAGCTACAGGATCAAGAAACAAGTCGGCTCGCAGATCCTGCAGCCAGTGACACATGGAAGCCGATTCCGAAAGGATTAGGACATATCTTTATTGCTTAGCTCCACTGGCCGAATTTGCAACAGGTCGTGTTCTTTGTCGAACACAAAATCTTACACTTGTTTGAGGTGCACATGGCGCCTGCCTGTATTACTGCTACAGATATATTCTCGCAGATCTATGGTGGCTAAAAGTACGCTCTAAAACAGCCGGTACTCCATACACCTCACTGCAACAAATGCAAGCCATCACACGCACTACTAATTTACTATAAAGAAGAGCATCGCCGATAACGACTCAACATGTTCTATTTTTTTAGTTGTGCAGTCCCCAACACAAGAACTCGCAGACACGGTTTTTACTGGTCACCCTATCCAAAGAATGCTTGCGCAATAAAAAAAAGGGCATCCGCGCATACTAAATGACGACGATTCTCTATTCGAGAGGCTAAATTATTTGTCTGCTTCTAGCTTTTTACCATGGTTATCATTATTATGACTCAAGTTTTAGCATGACAGGCTACCAACGTATGGGAAGCTTTTTTCTTTGCGTCACTTATAACGCTGCTGTGAGCAGTCTCTCGAGCGTTTTTTAGAGGCGAAGCACCTTAAAGCCGAGGCTTGTCCGTCCGTTTGGCGTCTGTGCGCACGGCGCAGCACCGGGTGAAATCGGAACATCAGGTTTAACAATAGACTAATATCAATCATAATTGTGACAAAACAATATAAAACACCTACAAGCACAAACCCTTTATACTATTCGGCGCTTCAACATACGCATTATGAACTTTGGGACCTAGCTTTGTCGTCGACTCTGACTTTATGTCACTCAATTCACATTATATGGGGCAACGCTTGGGTAACGTACCGTTACTCACCCATACAATACGCAGAGCTTCACCCACTCGTCATGATTCGCTTCGTGGAGATGCGTGCATTTTTTTGCATGTCTTTTGAGCGCCTTGAATTTGTGTACCGCCTGCATTGATATTTGTTCCTAACAAAACAACAGAGCACGCAGTGTCGGGCCAAATGTTTTTCTTCAAATTTTCCGTCCGAAAATGAGAAGCGTGTAAAAAATGTGGCGTTGAAGTTAAACGTTGCAGAAACACGTGATCTAAGACAAAAAATGAAAATACACATTTGCACGTGGTCGTGCACTGTGCTGGCAATGCCTAGAGCTCTCTTGGCAATGCCAAGAGAGCTGCCAATGCCTAGCCAAGCGACGGCGGCCGATTCCTGCAGGACACGTGGCAAGCTTGGCGACTGCGAAATCGGTTGGCACCAGCCAGGCACCGCTTTCCCTGCAACAGAGTCTCGGACGAGCGGAGACAGCGCACACGACCTTCTTGCGCGTAAACGTGAGCGAAGTACGGGTACTTGAGGTGGCGACGTCCACATGCCACCACCTCGGGACGCCGACACCGTGCTCCGTGATGGCGGCAGTGTTTTTCGCATTCATGGGCCGTTGTGAAGACCTTACTACCGTTGGCTGGGCAGCCACCCGAAGGAAATGTCCAGGCCACGCACTTCTTGCCCTCGAAGTGCCACCATCTCGAAAGTGCGTCCTGCCTACATTGCGTTGGACGAAGGAGTTGATATAATAAACACAACCAAGCAAAGGAAAGTACAGTTGGGACAAACAAAATTGATGCAGATTGAACGTAACCTTTTTAAATCTACATGCAACGTAGCTACCTCACATCTTCGCCTTTTACCTTACGCTTGGACGCGCTCTGCGTGACGCATCTTTCTACACCACTTACAAACTTGTTAAGGTTGAAGACTGGGCGTGTTGGTAAAGTATAGTTGAAATTTGCATAGCGCTGCAATTCCACGGGACACACAGAAAATGCACTGTGTTGTGTGGTTATCTTTTCTGAGTGTACGGTGGAATGGAAGGGCTATTCAACTTTAAGTACTCTTACAGACACTTTCTTTAGTGTAGTGTGTATGAACACGACGTCAAGAATCGTTTCTGAGCGATCTTGTCTCAGAGGCCATCTTTAGCTGGTCTGCAACAGGAAGTAAACTATAAACTGAAGGAAGGCTCTGCTCATATCATGTTGCCACCTGTGGTCTGTTAATACGCGGAAGTAACTTGATCAAGTGGCATAACACAAAACAGGTATGATAGCGTGGAGGTGTTGTATTTCTAGTTCAAAATTATATTATTTATTTAGACGGGAGACGCCCGCCGCAACCCCAGCCGGGCGTGTAAAAACAAAGTTTTGCTTTAACGAATGCTGCGCAAGGTAGACTAGTAAACTAAACGATTCCGAAGTTAGGGTGTTATGTCGGTCTCCCCTTCTTTGAAAAGCGCGAAGGAAATCGAGAGCAGGGGTGCCATGCAGGATGGCCCGAGTTTGGCGATACTCGGGATCTTTCCGAGCTCGGGCGACACCCCCTTTTGAACGAGCTAATAGTACGAGAAGGGGAAATTCATCCGTCAGCGCGCGCTCCGTTCCATTGGTTATGATGGAACGAGGCGTGACGTCAAGGGCGGTCGAGAAGATTGGATGGTGTCGTCAAACTAGAGGCAGCTTCTTTCATTTGTTTGTCGTTCCACTGAGTGCAGAAGTGCACCCATGCAAGAAAAGTGGCAGAAAGTTCTACTATATTTTTTTTGTGCTCGCGGGCCGTTTGAATTCATTTTCAAGCGTTTAATGTCTGCACTAAGTATCATTTAGGATAATCAGAACTGTGGCCTCCGAGATTTGTTCCGACCGAGCGCCTTACAACACCGCGACTAGAGCTAATCGCCGAGGCCACGTGTATAATCACCAAGGTCGGCCTCCACATTCTACATTCTAACGCGTTGCTCGGCCGGCGCGCGCCCTCTTGCTCATCTTATTAATCGTCTGCTCGCTCCCCGAGCAGGTGCGGCCGGCTGATTAGCTAATTGGTTGGGCGGTATATCTAGTATAGCTATCTAACTATGCTATGACGAAGCTGATTAAGCCAAACTATGCTAAGGCCGAGCTAATTAAGCCACGTCTTACTAGGGCCATGCTAATGAATCGTTTAGCTAAGAACAAGCTAACTAAGACCGTGCTAATTAGCACGACTATAATTAGTAACGTGTAATTAAACAATTTTAATCAAGATCTTGCTCACCGAGATCATGTTAATTATCATAATGTTAATTATGATTATGCTAATTGCGTCTGGACTAATAAGGAGCTTGCGAATTAAGCCTGAGTTATTAATGTCTTGGTAATTAAAACATTAACTATCAAGACAGGACGATTCAGTATCATGTTAGTTAACACCGAGCTAATTAGTACCATGCTAATTAGCACGACGCTAATTATGAGCACGCTAATTGAAACCAAGCTAATTAGGAACTTCCTCGCCAAGTAGGCGGTAATTATGATAGCTCTAATTAGCATTATGTTAAGTACATTCGTTCTAATGAGGACCTTGATAATGAAAACTGATTAATTAATGCCGTTTTAATTAAAATATTACGAATTACGACATAACTATTCACTGTCATGTAAATTAAGGCCTAGCTAATAAATAACACGAATATTGAGACCGAACTGACACGGTCATTACTCTGAAGCAGGCCAAGCATACTGAGTAGACGCGCCACGTAATAAGCTCGAAGAAGCTAGGTGACCACAAGCTCCTTCGATGGCCCCAGCCTTACACAAGTAGTACAAGCTGTTCAAGTTATTTTCTATGCAAAGAAGCTGCTCAGTAGCGTCCACTGCATGCAGCACTTGACAGGCACACCGGCACTATAACAGTCCCGAATTGAACTGGACCCTTTTCAGAATCAACGAGTTTGTGCCCGAGTTCGCACGTCAATCGGGTTGATTGGCAGACGCCAGCGGCGAAGATCGGGTCTGCCCACCGCGTTTGGTCTTGCAGAGCAGCAGTGCTCACTGCGCAAGGCGAGCGAGCGGCACGATTAATCTATCAGCTAAATCGCACAGACTATGCACACACGCACGAATAACTAAAGGTTATATCATCACGTGGCTACATGTCTCGCATTCAACTTCACCGCGCTCACGATGTACCACTCACAGCCACGAAGCAAGCGCCCCTGGTCGGATATGCGGCGAGAAATGTTATTATTTACTTGTTTGTTGAGACATTGTTTCTACCGATTCGGTACTACAAAAAATCTTCAGACGTTTAATGTAAGTATAACAGTAACCTGTGCATTTATTTATCTATAATATTCCAGAGAAACGAAACCAGCTGCACTAGAGTGCTACGTGTGCGCCCTTTTGCCTTCGAGAGTGGAAATTTCCATGCTGCAGGTGGAGCGAAAGAATTATCCGAAAGAGGACAAACGCCCACGAACACGCCCATGGGAGGCGCGATTATCAGTTGGCAAAAAGATAGCGCGACAATCACGCTGACGTCGCTGCACTGTCAAAATGCTGAGTGAGTTGCGGCGCTGGCAAGTTCGCACACGGCGTTCCTTCCAAAACTGCCGCAAATGCCGCACATGCGTATGTGACGCCATGCTCGTTCTTGCAAACGTTTTTATCAACGCTGCTATCACGGGCTCCGCACTGTCTTCCTGTAATGACCGCCGTAATGCGAGCTCGGAAGAAACTCGTGTACCCGAGAAGCTCGGGCCATCCTGCATAGCACCCCAGACGCGCTGTAGGTACACGTTCTGTAGGCGCTGTTCATAGCACTGCGAAATGATGTGGTTCATGCCTACCTGGTGCAGCGCGTGAAAAGCGGCCTTTTGAAGCACTCCTCGGCCGGGTACTCGGCGGATACGCAGCTCTTGAGGCAGTGATCCAGGGATGAGAACCGGTTGGTACCCCGATTGCAGACGTCAGCAGCGTCGACTGCGTCCGTCTCCACGCAGGCGTTTACCGCCCGCCGGTAATGGTACTCGCGTGGAGGACGCTCGCAGAAAGTGTAGTACGCGGCACCACACGGTGGCTGAGTCTACGCACAAATGAAGGAGAAGTGGTTGATTCCCGTAAATCGCTTATTAAACAATGAGCAGTCGTGTGCTGTGGGAATCATCGTACACAAACCAATTTCAGGAGCCTGCAAGCCAAAATAAGGCTCGCCGACAACTTGCGCGCTGCACATTTCACTGACGATGAATGTGCATTGCAGGTAGCTTTTGGGATCTGTACTCAAACCCTTGCGAGATTTAGAATTCAAAACTGGACTAGTTAATTTTGCGTTAGGTGCATTAGGTTTTGCGTTAGGTCCCACCCAAAAGAATCTGCATAGATGCAACGTCCAGTCTCATTTTCTCACTTTCATGACGTCGATCATCGTTCGTGATTGTCGGGTAGGCGCCTGATTTTCCCATTCAGATGCATACGAGCAAACACGCGAACTACCTGGAATGTTTTCACCTAATATTCAGACGTCACTCCTCAGCCAAACGTAATATTTAAATTGAGACGAAGAGTTTGAATTCTTATATATAATGCCTAGCATTTACGTAAGCAGAGAAAAAGCGCTGACGGTTAGAAGAGAAGCCACCTCGCAAGACTCTCTTGCACAGATGAATGGAAGGTGCGACACAGTTCAAGGGGTGGAGCGTGTATTTATTATGTTGTAACCGACTGTATAAGATGACACAGGCTGCGTGTCGGCCAGGGGTATTAAGACGTTCAATGTCGCTCGCTCGGTCTCGTATTTCTCGACGGATACGTCACTATTAAACTTTCTGCAAAATCCTCAATTTTTTTCTTCGCTTAGCGATGAGCGCGTCTAAAAAATTTGACTCTCGTGTTTTGTAGCTTACAGCGGAAGCAACTTGCACGGTCTTCTGAGTTCCCCTCTAGTTGTTAGTGGCACAGGCAACCAATGATGCTCTTCTTTCTCTGCCAAGTGTTTCCGATGGAGCACTTCCGGTTTTCCTAATATTCAAAAAATATGTTTATAAAAAGCGGTAGGAAATCGATTGTTCTACTTCAAGTTACGAGTTATATTTCATACACTTAACATAGAAGTTAGGAATAGGGTCAATTAACCGTCAGTATGATAAGTAAAATTCTTCGAATGAGTTCACTGAAAGTTCACGCGCTTATCTTCTGATCAGCTCCAGGTTGCGGCACCTGGAGGAGCACATCTCAACAATTTGTTCCTTGCTACGTGGGCTCTGACAGCTGCTTTGAAAGTGTGCAAAACAAAAACATAACCCTGGGAATACACCAGGGCACACCAACGCTGACGTACGAGTGCCGCTAGTTAAGTCGAGGGTTAGGGTCGTCTCGAGACCTTTAACGGCGAAGCTGTTTAAACTAGTTGTACATTGTGCGGTCTATCAGAAAACTATAGTCATCATGCAGGGGTATTGGCCTGGAGGCAGAAATGTTTGAGGCCCGTGTACATAGATTTAGGTGCACGTTAGAGAACCCCAGATGGACGAAATTTCCGGAGCCCTCCACTACGGCGTCCCTCATAATCGTATCGCGGTTTTGGAACTTTAAACCCCAGATATTATAATATATGGGTATTGGCCATGGAACTTGGGCAAATCCCACAATTCATCACTGGTCCACTAAAAATGAAGAAGGCTACAATTTGCCCAAGAAATGGCTATCATAACGGGTATGTGCCACAGAAATTGAGCAAATCTCACTACTCAATACAGATAGAAAGACAGAGAAAGAGTAAGAAAGAAACGCAGAAAAAGATAAAAGAAATTGAAAGACTAAGAGAGAAATGAAGCGCAAGAAGCAGAGACAAAGAAAGGTTCGTTCTATGCAAGGTGCGAACGCTCGGCTCCGGAGTTTCCACATCCGTGCTGTGCCTAACCTAGCGAAATCCTAGCAACAACCTAGAAGCAACCAGATTAGACTTCAGCATCGTCCAGTTTCGCTCTTTCAAGCCTTGCGCCACTTAGTGCAAGCATCGTCATTTTTTTTATTTACGTACTTATTTACTTGTACGGGCCCATGCATTTAACGGAAGCATTTGTGGTTTTCTGTAATCTTGTGTGTGCGTTCTTTTACAATGTATATTTCCTGAATATTACGCTCCCTTGAGTGCATGCCATACTCGGCATGTGTGGGCGATGTCGGCGTACTTTGAACTACAAAGTCTGAGTGGACGGCTGTTGGGGCCTTTACGTTGAGTCGTGTTGCGACACTAGGGTTAGCTGTATCTCCTACGGCATGGTCACATATTTTTTGTTGATAACCTGTCGTTGTAAGCATTATTTGTTGCCCAATGCAATCTTACGGAGATGCTCAGCACAAGGGCGGTGCTATGACAGAAATCAATATGTACGACCGATGTGCTAGTCGCATTCTTAAAGGTTATACTGCAAGGAAAAGCCGAGAGAACACGCTCTCTCACTCATGCGTGACATCGGCGCGTTAAATGTATGTTAATTATGCCCTGTCAAATATCTTTCTCAGCCCGTTCAGTAAGTCTAGCTTTTTCACAGGAAATGCAATTATAATACCCGATAAAAAGAGCTCAAGGCGCGTTGTTGGGCTAGTTGGTTATGATCCATGAGACCGTTTGGCGTACTGCGCAACCCCAAGGACAAAAGGAGTGTGTGTGTGTGTGTGCCCTCCTTTTGTCCTTGTGGTTGCGCGCTACGCCAAACAGGCTCATGGATAAAAAGAGAAACGAGGTTAAACGGCGCTTTTACAGCCATGACCACAGTTCCAAAAGAACGCAATACTAATCTCGTTGCCAATATCAGTTGTACGCTGGTCAAGGTATTTCTTTTTTCTTTCGTCGGCAAGTAATCAAGATGTTTGCTTAAGAACAGTGCAGCCTTGTTCCTAGCATTGTCAGGGATATCTCATGGGTGAAGAGCAAAAAACATAGCTCTCTACTTTTTCAATATCCTTCATTCCTCTGCTCAAACCTTTTTGTGGTTTATTGTGGACATGGTAGGCTAACCGCAATACGGCTGTTTGGCCTACTTGGAAATGGTTCATCATTTTTAAGAAGCACGAAAATGACACGGGGACGAAGCATAGACAACACAGGACAAGCGCTTTCTAAGAACCAGTTGTTAGAAAGCGCTTGTCCTGTGCGTGTCTATGCTTCGTCCCCGTGTCATTTTCGCCCTTCTTAAAAAAAGATGTATGATACGCTATACTCATGTCTCTAAGTCCATACACTGATTGCGTGTATCCATTGCATGTAGAGTTACTCTTGTGGGCAAAAGATAATTTAGATATGGTATTCATGAGAATTGATATATTATGAAGCAATTCAACACATTACGGGGCTCATAAAGAATCTGGGTGAGGGTTGAAAACGATCGCAGATATAAAGAAGTACTAGATAGCGCATCTTTACGAAAGGACAGAAAAACGCTGACAGACAGGACAAACGTTTTCTTCTTTTGCACTCGTTTGTTTGTGTATTTTTCTTTGTAGCTTGTTAAATCTACAATATCCCGTATTTATCATTGAGTATAACCGAACCGCCCAGCAACGCATTTTCTTAAGGAACGCAAATGTGCGCCTGACGGCTGCAAAAAATAAAAAAAACACTCACGGGCTCGCCCAAAAGGGAAGAGCGTAACCAAGTTAGCTTCTCGAGCTTTCTCATCGTCGTCTTTCGCATGTAGCGTCCCCCGACAGCACCTTCTGGCTTTTCCCGCTTTCTGCTGGCCATCTTGCTCACGTGGTGCCTGGAAATCTGAACTCCGGCCGTCGAAGATGTGAAACGGTGACTTCCCCCTCGACTCTCCCTTTGAAGAACTTAACTTGAAGGCGCCCCGAGATACTCGAGTAGTCGGCCGGCTCGGCCAATGTCTCTTGCTGATTAGCACGTCACCTGTGTTTGTGGCGGCCGCCCAGCCAGCGCAACGCCCTCTCCTGATGCCTTCGTCGGTATATTGCATGGTGGGAAGCTGTAGTGAGCGGCCTTTTGTTCTCACCACAACGGACACAGCAAACAGCAGTGCGGCAAGCGTCGTCAGTCCGACCATGGGCACGTAGGTAGCCCTGGGAAATGGAGCACCGGAATATTTGTCGAACAATCTAGAACGCCGACGTCGGTTACCGGGAGCTATTTCATCTGAGCCATAGCTCTCGTTGCCTACGCAAACAGTGAGCGCTGCTCGTGGTCGTCGAAGAGCTATTCGCCGAGTCCGCCCAGCTGAGCTCGTCGTCGGCCATGAAAGAGTGCGAGTCGGAAGGAGGACAGGCCTGCTACTAGGTCCCGAAGGAGCCTTGGACGTCGTCAACGCCACTACCTGTGGATGTTCTGTTGCTTCCGCACTTGTGCGACCTTCAGAGGCTTTGGCAGCCACGCCCCCCTGCTCAGCTTCAGCAGCAACTTTCCTCGGCCTGGGCTTCAAGGTGAGCGGGTGCAAAGCTTGGCCCGCATGCCCGCAAGACGCGTCTGCGCCAGTCAACTGGGCGGCATTGTTCCGTGGTAGTGAGCGTGAGCATCGCTCATCGGGTGCCAGATTGGGGATGCTATGTGGCGTAGCCGGGCACCCAGGAATCGCCTCATGTGATGGATTCATACCGTCTCCTACGTCGTGCCTATCTTCGACCAGAGAGCGACGACAGCTGCAGGTGTACTTGCATTCAGTGCAGTAGATGGTTAAAAAACGAGGTGTTTCTTTGCTTGTTCCTTAAAGAAGACTGGCTGATACCCACGAGGGGGAATGGCCACAACTACAATTGTAAACGGAAATGTCAACCCGATTAAACATCAAAAGAAAAATGAAACGCGACGCAAACAAGAAGTGAAAGAGTTAAGAAATTTAAAAAAGCCGTAGGATAAAGACTGAAAAAAGATAAAAATTCACAGCATATCCACGGGTGAATGATCAAGAGCTTGGGCGAAGCTCCTGAAGCAATCATGGTTACACCGTGAAATCTTCAGTGGTTTCGCCCAGCAGTAATCAAAGCGATAGCCCAGTACATCATCAAATACGTGACAAACACTGTATATATTTATACAAGAAATTTTATTAATCGTAGGTGGTAGCTAGACGTGGCTTCCGTTCCCCCTTCATTATAACGGCTTTATGGTCGGTGAAGTGATGGATCGGCGATGGGTCGTAGTGGGATGTTTGCAAAGACGAAGTAGTGGGCAGTTTGCAAAGGTGGCTTCCGTTCCCCCTTCATTATAACGGCTTTATGCTCGGTGAAGTAATGGATCGGTGATGGATCGTAGTGGGATGTTTGCAAAGACGAAATAGTGGGCAGTTTGGAAAGGATCGGTGATGGGTCGTAGTGGGATGTTTGCAAAGACGAAGTAGTGGGCAGTTTGCAAAGGTGGTTACGCCGGACAACGGAGACGTGACAAGGTTAGACTAAGAGGAGCTTCGCCCCTAAAAATAATAAAAAACGGGAAAGAAAGTCGGTTTCAGTAGTCGGTAGGACTAGCAGCGTAATCTTCCGGTTGCTTAAATGAATTTGTGTAGCGCCGTCATAATAGCACTGCGGCTTGCCCCAAACTGATCGGCTCCAAATGACAATAGGCTAGAAGTAGGGAAATGGTAAGCCCAGCCTACCAGTCGGCATTTCAAGAAACATTCTACCAAGTAAGGCGAAACGGCGGCATGATAGAAATAAGTGATTTATCGTTTTCCGGTTCATTGCAAACTGCACAGAGATTAGTTAATGAGAAGCCAGATTTATGGTTCCGAAACTCAGGAAGAAGAGGAATATGATGATGATGATGATGATATTGAAAATAACATCGAAAATTTACCTCGACTTACTATAATGAGAGTTGACAACGCTCAATATTCACGAACAACTAAATAAAAGGGAGGCAATAACTCCGCAGTTTGTCGAGTTACTTTACAGAACACCGTCGTGCACGATTTGGCAGTCGCGGGTTGGTTAGCCGAGTCTACTAGAAATAGTGCAACCCACTATAGGGGATAAGCCATGACTCGGAGAGCAGTGGAAACAAGATAGTGAACATTACGGCGGTAGCGTTAAAGAGCTTGCTTCGCAGAAATTCAGGTGTCGGCGTTGGTGTCGGCGTCGTTGGTTTTGAGCGAAAAATCATCTTGTTCGTGACCGAAAAATCGAGAAAGATGAAAGATGCAATTATAGAACGTCGGCTCGGTTGAAAATCCAAGCCAGGCCTTCTGCGTGACAAGCAGGTGTTTTACCACAGATCCACGTTATCGCATGAAACTGCTTTGAAAAAAAAAAAAACGCCATATTAATGTATTCTAGTGGAAGGAGTCTCCTTAACGCATGTAATATTGCGTGGCAGAAGCATAGAATCGCGCCAGGCGTCAAAAATGCGAATTGCGCAACGAATGGGTGTTTTAAAGACCCACCTACTACAAAGCGCGCTCCAACCTATTTAATCATCATCATCTGCAAATGCATCAACAATGTGAACAGCTGCGTAGGTTGGCGCGTCGCCTTACGGACGTGTAGTGCGCCCTTCGCTGACTCGCAAAAGCAAGATTTATGGCGTAGTGGGCACTGAACAACTGTACTTGCACTAGGCCTTCTATGATAGTTTGAAACGGCCAATATTATGCGCACAGTCGTTCGTTTCTATACGGCACGGCTGAGGCGTGCACCGAGAACCGAAGCCAGGCTAGGAATGAAGAAGGCGATGTGCTCGGGGCCATATTATGCTATCGTGTGCTGCTCGTGAAGGCGAAGCTCAAACGTCTTGCATAAGGGCTACATTCTTAACGCGATAGTGTTACAGAGCTAGTTGCGCAGAAATCTTCGTGCCTACGTCGCTTGTGGTTTAGCCCCCAAACGACCAACCTTATCCGTGCGTGAAAATTTTCGACGCAATATCAGCAATAACAATCATCTACTGCTCGATTGGGATTCCAACCCAGGCCTTCTACGTGGCTTTCAGGTGTTCTACCACAGAGCCATGCGAGTGCTCGAAGAGCTCAGAAAAAATAAAAAAGCGATAAAGCCGCCATGTAGTGCGAGAAGTCCCGCTAATATATTTATTATGACGTGGCAGAGCGTACAATCGCACGCGGCCTCACACAGTGTGAACTGCGCAACAGGTGGGTGGTTTAAAGCCCCACAAAGTACAAAGTGTTCAGGAAAAATTGATAATCAGGAGCAGCAAAACCATCAACAAAGTGTGCAACAGTGATGAATGACGGGCTTGCGGCCGTGTAGTGGGTACCTCAATTATTCGCAGTAGGACGAAACATGGCGTAGTGGCCACTTCGCAACTGCACTTCAAACGGGCAATGTTAGGCACACAGACGTTCCATTCACTGCGGCAAGGTTCGGATGCCCATTGACAAGAAAAGACTGAGCAACGAATGAGACGACAATGCGGACGGGGCACAACCACGCTATGGCGTCCGATTCTGAAGGGGAAGCTGTAGCGTCAAGTCTTTCCGCTATAAGGTTGCGCACTCCTTCAATATATTCCACCACTCTCCACGTTTAGCTTACTTTATGTTCCCGTTTTGTTCATGCTTATGTTATGTGCCCGCATGTGGCGCTACAGGCTTGGCTACATCACAAGGCACGAACATATAGGATTTACGGTGTGGTGGCGAATTTGCGATAGCGATTTACATATGCGAAATAGCGATAGGGCACTGAACCCTCCCGCGGCCCAAAGTCGGGGTCGCCGAGCCTCCGACTTTGAGAGTCCATGCTGTCGGCTGCGCACTGGCAAGCAACGACTAAGGCGTAATTTTCTTTAAACACCGCTGCCAAGTATTACAAACTATGAGTAATTGCACTCTGTGCCATGACCAGCGATGTTGCTATACACACGCCAGAGATATGACATATATTTTGAGCAAAGGTACTAACAGATTTATTGTTTTGATTGGAAATAGTGCTGATAGGTATGCACACAGATTTACGGTGTGAGACACTGTACGGCGCGGTATATTTGTGGTAGGATAGAAGCCCACATATTGAAGTCAATTTGTCCTATACACGCAATATGCTCCGTCTTGTCTGGCTTTCCGTGTACGCTTGGACTTTCGAGCACGATCTTCATCGATGTTTGCCGCTCTCCGCCGCCGTTGAGATTCAGGTTGCCGTTCGTTTTGTCTTTCCTCATAGGCAGGTTGCTCTTCGGTAGTCCTACCTATGCCTAGCCTTAAAATTCCAAACGCAAATGGGATGTGCTACTCTGCAGGTGTTTTAATTTATTTTGTGCTGCTTGGGATGACTGGATAGATGCTATGAGCGTCGGTTTTACACCCGTTGCCTAAAAATCTCGGAGAACAATTTACAATTGTCCTTTTAATGCGATTTAATGACTGATCTACCTCAAGGAAGCCTTTCTTGGTATAGAAAGGACGCCCATATATTCAGAGCCCAGATTTTACCACTTTACGGCAGTTGAACGTTTGTTTTCCCACAATTTTTGGTCCTTTATCCTTACTTTTCAGCTACCAATCGACCAACTGTCCTTTTCCTATTTTTACCATGTAATTCGGTCATGTTTTCAGTGCTTAGCGCCTGGAAAACCAATGCGTCATGTAGGCTAGTGCCTACATGACGAGTGGGGACGACTGCCGCATCCTGGGGAGCATTACGAAACTAGCCACACACGTGGCTGCATCGCGGACATTTTAGTTGACGAGCACCAAAAATTCATAGATTGCTAGCTATACAGCTGTGATCTCATGCTGAAACACACTAAATTACATCTGCGGCTTCCGCAGTAAAGGTGCGTGGCCCACCCTCAGGCATGGTATATTCTCCGAGGTGAAAAACGCTTATGCGAGGCCTTCTCAGGTTACGTAAAGATACAGCTGTATAATAGTAGAATATGTATGAGATAATACAAGAAATATTAAGAAACGACAAGTTGTCAGAAATAATAGCCGCAAACAAAGTTCTGCAGATCAGCTTGGTGTTTTTCTTGTGCTTCATATTTTGCCAAATTCTATGTGTTGATTAGGCTATCTTGAGGTATGCCATCGCGTTAATGTGAAGTATTAACAGAGAATGTCACATAGTGTTCCCCTGACTGACGTCATTTCATTTAGCGTTTACCAACGATCATTTCAAAGTGTTTGATGTGGTAAATAAGAGGAGATTAAAGAATGTGCTATGCCTCAAATACCAGAAAATTGCAGGTTTTTCTATAAATGTATGTACTTGGTAGGTCGAATGCCTCATATTAGTCAAAATAATGCTCCTACAATTTCTTGACATTCTCATTTTTCTGATAAGACCTCTTCCGTGCAAAAAGAGCATGTTGAGCATTGCCCAATTGTAGGCGGACGGAGTCAAGTTCATCGAGGCGCTGACACGTTGTGATGACGTCAGAGGTGGTAGACGGATTCTAACAGCAAGGGCATTGAAGGCAACCCCCTATACCCTTCAGAATGTGGCGTACACTCTTCAAAAAAGAGAGTCAGAAGGGAGTCATGTCTACTTGACACCCTTTATGGCAGCCGATGACCCCCTTTTTTCCTAAGGGGAGTCACAATACTCTGGTCGGCGCTCCTGAATGAAATAGATGACTCCATTGCTCCAAAGGAGTCAGTGACGGTTCTGCATATACATGCAGGTGTTTTTTTTTTTTAGAAAGCTTCACTTGCTGCGACCAAGATCAGTTTGCGGTTTTGGCTTCTGCAGAAAATGATATACTGAAAACTATCGGTTGAGAATATATAGCATGCAGTCGTGAAATACGGAATCACGCGCGTATTGTGTCATGGCTTCATTTACGATATTGCTGAAACAGCGCGTCGAAAACGTCTACAAGTAACAGATTGTCAAGAAATTGAAAGTTCTGCCCTCCAAGCGAAACATTGACAGTTATGACAACGCTTGACACTGACAGCACTGACAAATTTGCGAATATTTGAAGGAGGTTGTCGATTCCTAGACAGCGTGCATTGCAGAAAACATATACGCTTGCTAGTGGAATGCGCGCGCATGGTGCTGAATGCACGGGCGATCGGGAACGGCCGTGAACTCAACATGTGCCGCATGCCAGCATGATAACAGCGCAGACCGGTTATGAAGGCGACGCCTTACCGTGTCTCCTAAACAGCGACACTACCAGAATTATAGCACGCGTGGTCATCATTTTCGCCTGCCACAGCTAAACTATCTGCACGATAGTTTTGCGCGCGCCGCCAAGGTGCTCAGCAAATGGTGAGCACTAGGCGCGCACACACGGCCTCACCGCACTCTCCCTAACCCTAGAGCAGGGGATGCACGCTCACCTGCGCCCCTTCCCACCGCACACCCCTTACAGACACACACACAGGCACGCTTCGCCTCCTCCGCCCTGATATTATTTAATAGAGGTATAACTATTATACCTCGAAACATTATACCTCGGACTTTCGCTGTATCGTATTTGAATTCTATTCGCCATCGTCTGCATGAATCTTTGCGCTTTTTCCAGCAGTGTACCTCGTTTGACATTCTTTTACAATTCACCATAGTTGTCCCAATTTCGTGGATTATCAGCTGTTGTTTGTAATATGTATATAAGTCACTTCACCGTTCCTTGTTGTTTGACCGCTTCTCACCACCTCAGTTGTTTGAAGTACATGTATGTAACTTACTGCGTTCTAGCAGGACAATAACTGTTTGGCATGACACACTCAGGTGCAAAATTTGCCTGTACAGAGGCGTTAGTTAGGAGGGCCAAAAGGTTGCCTCCTCACCCCCACTCTCCGGCCAACAGGCATACTTTAGCATCCCTAGTTAGCGTTCGTATTGTGTTTTTAGGCATATAGTGTACTGCTGAAGTGAACCCTGGTCCACAAAATGCCAAACTGCGACAGCAACAATGCATGGTTTATCTTGTGTAGCTCGCGTGCGGCACAGTTTGCCCTACTTTGCTCTCAACCCTCTCTATTGGTCAACGCTGGCGGTCGGTGGTCGTTCCAGACAAATGAAAAAGACTAGACCTTTGCCTATTTATATAAATCTCAAGAAAAAAGGGTACATTAGACCTTTTAATAGCTGCACATTCGCGCAGCTGTTCTGAAGCCAGGCACTAGAAGGCACGCTCACATGACGCGACAGAAAGAAGTCAGTGAAGGCAAGCCTAGACTTGTCGTACATTCGCCATATTGGGTGTAGCTGTATACACATTTTGCCGTTTACTTCCTCGTTAAAAAATAATAGTTTTTGGGGTTTAACGTCTAAAACCACGATATGATTATGAGTGACGCCGTAGTGGAGGGCTTCGGAAATTTCGACCACCTGCTGTTCTTTAACCTGCACCTAAACCTATGTACACGGGCCTCAAACATTTTCGCCTCCATTGAAAGTGCAGCCGCCGCCGGCCGGGATGAGATTCCGTGATCTTCGGTTCTTCGTTAAATGCTGCTGCTATGTTAGACAGGGTGCTTTTTTCAGATAATACTTATCTTTTATAAAAATTCTGTGACAGCCACGCTCCAGTCGTTTTATCATACGTGCTCTAGTTCGAGGCGGAAATATTTTGCCGCAACTAAAATACATTAATGAGGCTAATTAACAAAACTCGTTAACTAAATTTTATGTATGACTTGAGGGCAGTTGTTTTATTAGAATTTGTAGTGTGTGCCAATTTATGGCATACCCATTTTTCACAAATCGTGAAAGTGTTACGTAACTCCGGAATATTATTCTGAAATTTTAAGGGCTAAATGAAAACTGTTCGCGCCCGGCGCACACAAAACGCGGTTTCTCTGTTACGTCATACCGGAAATACCCGTGACAAAGAAGTGACGAAATTTGAATGAAGGCAAGTCGTGGTCGCATCTTTTTGTGAAAAGCGGCAAGCCATCACACTTGCGCCAGCGGATCCGCTTCCCTTTACGTGTGGTGTTTGGCGCTCATCTGTTTCTTTCGAGATGCGCGCAACAAAAACCGTAAATCCGCAATATAAACCTTTTCTTTCGGTTTATAGTTCAAAAAAGAAACAGATAAGTACCACAATCAAATAATAAACTGTTTACTTGTGTATTTGGAATGCTTGCAAATTTTCCTGGTCATATTCTGCTTCGGCGCACCTTCATTAAACTTTCATCACCTTCTTTGACGTGTAGCTCGAGAGTTATGTGACAGAGAAGCCACGTTTCCTGCTCGTCAGGCGCTGTCAGTTTTGATTCGTCCTTGAAATTCGATTATGAATATCTCGAATCACATGTAACTTTCGCACATAAAAAAAGTGCATGCCATAGATTGGCACGCACTACAACTTTCTAATATAACAACTGCCCCAAGTCAATAATTAAAAGTTAATTAACGAGATTTTTTAATAATCTCTTCAATGTCATTTTAGTTGCGGCAAATTATTTCCGCCTTGACATAGATTACGTGCACGACAACATCCTCATTAAGCGTGACTATTATACAAGTTTGCTAAAAAATATGTATTGTCTAAAAAAACAACCTTTCATTGCATGGAGGTCATGCAGTGGAAACAGTTGCAGCTGGCTATGGGACTAACAGACCCTCAAAGTACAGCAAAGTTAATGAGTATCCCCACTTTTTTCATTGCCACGACACTTCACGTAGTTTTGTGCGTGAGCGCTGCCCTTATCAGATTCAGAGGTGATGGATCTCTCTGTCATCGTGTTTGTATTTGTGCACTTGAATATTTCAGGTTTGCTTCAAGACTGCGCATTGAAGCTCTGCAGCTGCACTTGGCCAGACAGCCTCCTTGGAAAACTTCGTGTCTCGAAAGTTGAAGACGTGTCCAAGAACTTGGGATAGGCGCGCTTAAGGTCTGTTTGTGAGTGGCCTCGAATCAGTGCAACCTGCTGTCCTTTTCGCCAGAATTCCACCTGACATGGTCTGGGAACATGACATTGCCAATGTCATGCACGAAAGCTCAGTCACCTATTGGGGCCCTGTATCTGAGATAACTGCATGGGAATGCTGTACCACATGAGAACTACACATGTTGCATGTTTTACGCTGTATGCCACATAAAATGTGTAATGGATGTCGCAAAGAAGTGTTTGATGGTTGGTCATTGATTCCAATTTATGAAAACTGACTGCTGGCTTTGCTGATGTTTATACCAGATCTATTACATTGACGCATTTGACAGTAATGAACGATATTAGCGAAACTGTTGCTTTTCAGATCTCACTCATTCTGACGGCAATGTGTCTCGCAGTATTTCTGGAGGTGTTTCCGTATTTCAGTTCTGCACAGAACTTTCTACCACCGTTTAGTCTATCTATCTATCTATCTATCTATCTATCTATCTATCCTCTATCTATCTATCTATCTATCTATCTATCTATCTATCTATCTATCTACTATCTATCTATCTATCTTCTATCTATCTATCTATCTATCTATCTATCTATCTATCTATCTATCTATCTACCGGGTGTCCCAGCTATATTTAGCCATGGGTTAAAAGATACAGTATCAGAGGAAGGCGAGTGAAATCAGTTGCATATTGCTGACAGTCACTTCGCGCACTACAGACAATTTTTTGCTTTGCAATTTATTTGATAATTAGGATTATTTACCTAAATTGCTAAATATTACTTAGGCAAGCAATGCGACTTGCAAAGTTCGAGAGTGTCTTCAGAAACCCCCATTGCATTATTTGCGAAAAAAAGTCACACGTATGCCATTTTTTTCCAAGCTGCAAAGAAAGCCGCGAAATACAAAAAGAACCACGTCACTAGGGCTTCGCGCGCAGCGAACCTGCTGCTCGAGCGAACGAAATCAGCTGGGCCGCGACCTCGACGGTTTACGCGGTAGAGGGAGGTCGATAAGTTAGGGTGGTTTCTTGGCCCGCGTCAGCCAGATTGCGCGCGTGCCGGTGCAAGTTGTAGCGAGCGCAGGCCAAGAAACCACCGTTAACCAATTGCTGCAACTGAGCTGTAGAGTCGCGGCCGCAGCTGATTTCGTTCGCTCAAACCACGGCTGAGGGCAGCACACTCGCTTCGCGCGAATGCGCTAGTCACGTGGTTCTTTGTGTATTTCGCGGGCTTTCTTTGCAGCTTGGAAAAAATGGTATACGAGAGACTTTCTTTATCGAAATATTGCAATTGGGGATTCAGAGGGCGCTTTCGAACTTTGGAAGTCGCATTTCTTGCCTCATGTCAATAGTTAGCAATTTAGTTAAATGATCCTAATTAACAAAAATAATGATTAGCAAAACAAAATATTGTATGCAGTGTGCAAGGTGGCGCTTAGCAATTTGCAACTGATTTCACTCGCCTGTCTCTAATATTGTATCTTTTAACCCGTGGCTAAAGATAGCTGGACAACCGATGTATATTATAATATATATACATATATAGGCAAAAATTCCTGCAAATAATGCGTAGTCCTGGCCACCCCTCCACTGTTGTTATATATATATATATATATATATATATATATATATATACTATATATATATAGATATATATATATATATTATATATATATATATATATATATATATATATATAATGTATGTATAATAACAGTGGAGGGGTGGCCAAGGACTACGCATTATTTGCAGAATGCTCTGCCTATAGTTTTGGTGCTTATTGATAAACAATGCTTTGTCATTGCATGTGCACATGTATAAATGGCATGAAGCGTCTGAAGCCCGATTCAGAGCATAATTTTTCGAATGACAAATTTCAGCTTCTTTGTAGCAATTCATTAGAGAATGAAGGCATGTCGACATAAAAGAGAAAAGATACATACAAGCCAAACGCTAGCGTTTGATTTGTCTGCGTCTCTTCTATTTCCGTGTTGCAGGCTTACCTCTCCGGGAATTTCATTAAAGAATATTATCTCTCTGTCTTACTTTCTTCAGGAATAACTTTTGATGTTTTGCGCGAGTCACAGGGCGACTGTTGTGAGACTCATCTATATAAACTTTGAGTAGTATATTATTTCTTACAGAGGAATCGAGTGTACCACTGTCAAGTTGCTACAAAAACTTGCCGCGGGTGTCATGAATCCATCACTGTGTTCCTGTTTCAGTAATTCGTAAATCATACGAAAACTCCTGCGGAAGCGCCTTGTTGATTACAAGAGAGTAGCGGCACCTAATTTTTGTTCATTGTCAGATAAAGCCCCCGATGGTATTCGCTCTGCTTTGAAGCTTCTTTTCAAATTCTTGATCAATTTCTATAAACCTCCTTTAGTATATGTGTATTTGTATGCTGATTTTGAATATGCAATTATTTTTCAACTAGTATATGTCGCTAAGTATATCAAACATTTTATGTTCCATGTCAGGTGCAACATGTTTTCGTAAACTGAATGATTTACAAAGTAAGCATATCGCAAAAATGCGAAATGAGGACTGTATGCAACAGACCCAGAATGCATGTTCTAAACCCGCTTAAGAAAAAGTTATACTATGCTGAACATTGACGAGTAAATGTATGTTTAGCTAGTGCTTCGCTCACGAGAGTTCAATATTACGTAACTTTTAACTCAAACTGGTTTAAAATAAGAGTTCTTACGTGGACTAGTGGGTTCATAAACTATATGACAGAACAGCGCAGTAAACTCATTTAAAGTTAATGCATACAGTTTTTATCCCGTAATTATAGCGATTTGTTGATATACTTTGCAACTCTCCAAGTTTGGAAAGGCTTGCTCATCAAGACACATCAAATTTTTATGTGGTAAAACCGCGTTTTGTTCCAGTAAGATAATTGCATATTTGAAATCGCTTATAAATACACCTAAACTCAGCAAGTTTCATGAGTATCGACCAAGAAGAAATATAAACGCATTATTTGTTGCAGAGTGTTTCCTTGAGTACCACGAAGTCGTCACACCGACTCTTGCCAGGGGTGCCAGGTGCACGACTGTCCTTAAGGACAACGGAGTGCATAGGAACGCTCGAGTCAGGGTCAGCGTTACCATTGCAAAGGGGTCACCCTGACTACCTAGAGGTACTAGTGGGAAACAAGGGGTAGTAGCGTGGACTCCTGCGTTGGGAGTAGTACATACTCTCTTTGCTTGTGAAGGAGGGAGTCGTTGATCTGAAGAACGAAGGGAGTCGTTTGACACCCCAAAAGGTCATCATATGTGTAGCAAGGCGATTACCACCCAAAGGTAATCAGTACAGACACCCTTTTTTTTAAGAGTGTAGTCTGTCTGACTCCGTCATCGATGAATTGACACGCCGGCAGAGCTCAAGAACATCCTTGATGTACATACAATCTGTATGACTCGCCGGTATGATTTGTGCGAGCATCGAGGGTCCTCTTCGAGGGAGCGGATCGAATGGGAGGTGTGTCGAAAACTGGCGAAGCTGCTGCTTGACGGTGAAATCAATCTCATGGTTGAAGGACCATGTCGTTGCAACACCCGTAAGATAAAGAGAGACGTGACGGAGCTTGTGAGGATCGTCCCACAGATTAGTAGAGCTTATCACTCATAATTGTCAATCCAGTTCTCCAAATAATCTCCGCGGACACCGGTGAAGATCGGGGGGTCACGTTGGAGGTTGTTGATGATGCAGAGAGGCGGGGCTTGCGGCGCTGGGATATGAACGGCATGGGCGTCGGCCGGCACGTTCTGCGCCATGCTGGGGGACAGTGGGTGCAAGCGGCGGCCGAACGAAGCTCCAGCGTGTAGATGGGGCGAGGAAAGGACCGAGGATTCTACATTCACCTCCACCACGTATGACGTCTTGGTCGGAACGACATTTACTCGGTCGCGAACATGGGAGCAATCAAGCGCCAGCCACACGATGATGAAGAGCACAGACCCGAAGACGATGATGATGAAAGACAAACGCGCGATGGTGATTACGATAACGCAGGAAGACGAAGGAGTACATGATAGATGCCTTCAATATATATATATATATATATATATTATATATATATATATATATTATATATATATATATATATATATATATATATATATATATCCCTTACTGAACTTGGTCCTTATTTGCGCTGGTTCATCATTCTATGGTTTACTGAATCACGCCGAACATTACAAACGGTACCTGAATATTCACTGCACTAGGGATATGAGAACAAAGCACAGCTGACCTAATGAAGCAAACCAGTCTATGCCTGATATACAACTTTCTGGCTAAGAGTACCTGCCTCTTCGGTCTGTCAACTATTAAAGTGCAGTGAAAGGTAAAAATGGTGTGTGTAAGTTACACACGACGACGCAGGAATTAAAAAAAAACACGGAGAAGCAGAAACTTTCAAGTGTATTTTTTTGTTCTTGATTCTTCGACATACACGTATTAACTCGAATAGTGAAGAACTCACGTGACTATCGAGTAACGAGAACTGTCACTTGCCCAAGTATCGCCTCTTAATATATATAATGCTTCCATCAGTTTGCGGGCAGTGATATCATTACTCTAACCCAAAATGTTAATGTCGTGGAAATTTCGGGCGCACATGCAAGACTGACAATGTGAAGGCAAATACCCTTTGATCCTTACTGATAGCTCATCGACGTGTCGTTGCGTATATATTGAAAAATTACTAACAATAATAATATCACTTGAACAATCTAATATCACTTGAAAGCATTCGCTCGCCTTGGCTTGCGCAAGCACCTCGCCTAACTATCGCTTAATGAAAGCTAAGTGTCACTTAAGCAAGCGTCGTCTCTGAACGATATATAGACAATTTTCCGTAAGACATATGGGCGTCGCCACCTTGGGCAGTTAAACGAAGGATTTCACAGTCAGGTCATGAAACGTGAAATGCACCAACGGTACTGTTTTCATGCGCACGCGTGCTCGGTAGCACTGTTAGTTTAGTTGTTAAAGATTCAAAGCGGCAAGGTTATCTGCCCAATATGGCCCCGCCAAACTTTATCCGTAGAATAGTCCATAGGACGCTTCCACGAGTTTACGGGCTGTAGTATTGTTATTCTTACCCAAAATGCTAATCTCTTGGAAATTTGGTGCACACATGCCAGTCCGACAATGCGAAGGCAAATGCCCTTTGTTCCTAAATGACAGCTCATTGGTGTAATAATGTGTATGTATTGAAAAATAACAAACAATAAAATACGTTGAAAGTTTGCGCTAGTACGCGTTTCTTTCTTTCATTTTTCAAGTTTGAACCAACTCTCGCAGCAACAAGTTTTATTGAAGGGCACTGAATTATCGCACTGTCTTCACTGTCGGTCTATTCTAGTTGGCTTTCCCGCCATGCGAATAGCGGCGCGTTCTACTCGTCAGATCCACGAGTGGGTCCAGTGAGTATCACGTCTGTTACTTGTTGCGGCACACCACACCCATGCGTTGTGTCGCTGAGTGTGTATGGTTAGCACTATCTGCGGAGCACTAACTGCCACCGTAGGGTCACCCTGCGTGAAAATAGAAAGTGGGGCCCTGATTGTCTTTTTTTTAATTTTTCTTGCTATCGCGAATCGACACATTCTTCTTGGAAAGAGGCGGAACTCTGGGCTGCACATTTGTAGAGTACCGCATGTAGTAAATTCCACAGTGTATGTTGCAAATGTCAGAAGAAACAATAGGCGGAACTTATCGCAAGACAATTGTGTGGAACATATGAAGTCATGTGATCCAGATTGTTAAAAGCCCGTAACGAGTGTGTATGGCGAGCACTGTCAGCCAAATTTGATGAGCGCTTCGGGAAGCTGCCGCCCTTTGAGGAAGTAGAAAATAGGGCACCATTGTTCTTTTTATTCTGCTATCGCGAACCAGTACATTCTTCTTGGAAGCAGGCTCAAGTGTGTGCAGCACCTTTCTAGTGCCGCCCGTAATAAATTGCATGATAAATTTTGGAAGAAACAATACACGGAACTTTTTGCACGAATGTGCGCGCCATATGTCGAATTCATGCCTATCAAAATCCTATACACAAATACTGGCGTCATGGTGTTGTCACTTATCGGTATTTTTTTGCCCCAAGTCGGTACTGATAGCGAGAGCGGGGCTATAAAAACCACTTGGGAAAGACTTCTCGTCAGAAGATTGCGGGGCTTCATTCCATTGGTTCACAAAAACATTCAAGAACTTGCGGTAAGAAATGTTCCATAAAATATTACAATTCATCCAAAAATCGAATTGCTGCCATATTCTAATTCTGTATTTTCAGACCAGTTACTTTCCCTTAAGCTCAAAACTCACCAGTCTGAGAGGCAGATGTGTGTTTGGAAATTGAAGAGCACGATTCAATCCGCGGCCTTTTTATACTAAGTTCAGATGTTCTATTGGAGTTTGTGTGGTTTCGATGTTGTCGCGCCCGTCACAATGGGTGATTGTTTCTTCGGTAATGTATATTGAAATAATTAATTCTTCTACTGCCTGGTTTGCAAATCGGATATTTTAACCATAGGTAATTAGGCTCGCATCATACGCATGGTTGTTTTGGGGCTCTCAGAAAGTGTAAACTTGTTCGCAAGCCCGACAGCTCTGGAGGACTTTCTGACTTATCCTGCTTTATTGTAGACATCGAAAACAAACGAAAAAACTGTCCTTCCCAACTTGTGGTCCAATTTTTTGTTTCACTTGCGTTGCAACAGATATTGAAGCTCGGTATACACGTCAGGAAATGTGTATGAAAGAATTGCTTGTAGTAAGAAGGATAGAAACTACTGGCTCATACTCCCACCAAGCTACTCCGAAGCTAACAGGAAGCGCTACACGGCCTTATGTAAATGTACTGCACTATACATCAAACATTAAGTGTACGCAGTAGGGCAAATAATATACAAAATGAAATGATCCAAGAACTAACGTTCGCAAACGAATGTCAGTACATAGCGTTCTTCGCAGTTAAGCTAACTGAAGGCATCGGTTAGGCTTGGTGCGCATTTCGTAAAATCGCCAACACAACGGAAGTAAATGACACGCATGCGGCATTTTTGAGCACAAGAGCATAGCAGAACGACTTGGAAGAAAGATTCCGAACCATAAATTACGTGCATTCACTGCTATGAGCATTTACTGGAGTGAAATATTAGCGCAAGATTATTTACAAACAGAACGGGGAAGGGGGTTCGAGGACATCTCCATGTTAACAAAATTTCGAAATGTTCTCGAACTCCCTCCTTGCTAGAATGATTTGCCGCAGCCTTTCGCTCGTAGAGAGTATATCTAGCTGCTTTGTTACGCAGTAAGACGCTTATGTTGAATTCATACTTCTAATATAGCTGTTTTATTTCTTCTTATTATTAGTGTGTAAGACATATTTTCAATTGTTCGTACTAAATTACATCAGGTTGATACGAAACGAGTATTCCTGGAACATTATTCATAAATGGTAGTCTTGCACAAGATAGGTCGTATGCATAAGCATTCATCCCTGTCGACAATGCGATAAATATTAGCTAAATAATTACAGCACACTAAGAGTTTCCTTATACGCAGTTAGGTAGGGCAAAAAAGATAATGATGGCGAGGTGGTAGCTGTCTTAGATTCCACAGTCACCTGATATAAGGCATGGGAAGGTGTGACATGTGTCTCTCCTACACACGTATACATCCACTGAAAGGATGAAGTGCGACAATAAATTCATATTGCGAAGGCCATGTACAGAGGTCCGGAAATAATGATTTTTAATGTTGCCGAGTGCTGACAACCGCATTACAGGAAGCAACAAAAAGAGTTCAATACATGTGCTTAGGCGCTGGAGTGACGGCTACGTAAAGCAGCATATTGTGAAACGAAAACGTTGAGTAATAAGTCGTTACTTTTGTATTTATGTTAAAACAGGCACCATGAAGCGAGACGGCGTCGTTCTTTTCTTTTTTCTTTCCTGCATCGCGTTCGGTAAGTAATGTTTTTTATTGTGCTCTAGGATGTGATCATTCCCACGAAACATTGCCTATATAGAGATCCTCTTCGTGATTCAATGGTGGCCATATAATCGAGGGGCAATGGTTTATACTGCAGATGCTGCATGACCATTACATCTTATCATGAAGTGTAATAGAAATAGGCAGAGTAAACTGAAAGTAGTTCATGAACACGCTCCAACGTCCAATCATGACGAAGAATATGTCCGATACTTGCTCGAATACGTTCAGTTACCAAGACAAACGTCCCGACCCCGGTACACCATAGTCATGGGTGACTTCAGTGTAAGAGTTGGAATGAAATAGTAAGGGTACGAAACGATCAGTAATTAGATATTTCAGTAGGAGCAGTAGACCAGAGGTGTTATTCGAATTCGAGAAATTATGGACTTTTTAAAGCAAGCACCGTCTTCTAAAAGCATAGAAATATAAATTTGGCATGAAAATGCCACAGCATGAATGTGGCAAGAAAATGCCACAAATAAAAAAAAACATTTTCCTTTTTTTAATGTTGGCCTAATGCCTCTACTTCGATTAAATCTATCTTACTACAGAAAAAATGAAAACGCAAATTCTCAGCCCTATTCTCTGCCCTTTACGGCAGAATGTCCTTATTTTTCCAAATATTTATTTTTGTCCTTTCTCTCTAATTTTCTACCACCAATACTCTGACCACCTCTTACTTATTTCAATCACGGATGTGCTGAACTTTCCATTGTTGTCAATAAAACTCAAGGCTTCATGTAGGTTCGTGCCCGAACGTACACCTGGGTGGACATCACATTCAATCAGAACATGCTCCGCCGTTTCCTTAACTTACCCACAGCATGTGCATTGTTCTTCTTCTTTACTGAATCTCGCTTTATAACTATGCGTTCTAAGGCAACCCATCTCGCTTCAAAAAGTAAAGCTACTCTCGACACCAGGCGCCGCCTGTTGGTGCGACGAGGCGCGGGCTGCTGATGGCGGGGGGTAATGGGCGTGCTTGCGTCGCGTGTTCGCTTGTGTCAGTGCTTTCAGAGCTGTGAGAAAGTAGTGGTCTCAGCTGCTTGCTTGTCGCACACTCGGAACGGCAGTGCAATGATAAAAGTTCGTCCGGGTGGCACGGTGTCGTCGTTGGGTGCCCGAACAACCAGCGAAAAAAGGAAGCGGCCGATGCAGCAGACCTGGGACGTTCACGGGAATACGAGGGGCTTATGTTTGTGCAGCGTGTATTCTAGAAGTTTTCAAGGCCCTTGATTTCAATAAGTAATAAGTAAGCAGGTGCTCTTGCACAGGAGACGATAATATCTGCCCATTCAAACAGTTGCACTGCAAGTGCATGGGGTGAAACACGACCACCTGCTGGGTAAAAAAAAAAAAAGGCTGAACTTATAGAATGGCAAAGACTAATTTTGAAATGAGAAATACAGTCTTTATGCGCTTCAAGACATATTTTCTCGAACTGCGAAGCCAACTAACAAATGTTTCTCAATTTTGCCTAAAAACGTACAGGCGCCACGGCAGCAGACTGGAGGCAATGTTCAGTTAATAACATGCACGGAAACTACAACGCGCGGGTGTTTAAGCTTGTTGCCCAAATCCAAAATGCGGCCGTCTTGGCTATAAATTTGTTCCGAAAAGCACAGGTCGACCTCGATGTAACAGACTGTTTCACTTTTTACTAATTCATATCCATAGAACATGTGTATTTTTAACCTCACAGTCGCGAGGAATGTCTACCAATGGTTTCATAACAAAGAAGCTTTACTGTGACCGCAAAGAAAGGCCGAGGCGATTAATCCTGATTCGGCTCAATCGCGATCGAAAGTGCCCGTGTGACAGGGATCTTGTCAACGCAGGCGCGATCTTTTAATTGCGGTTAAGTATATCTTGACCGAGGCATGCCGCGATAGAAAATGCACGCGTGTGCGCCGCTCCCTCAGGATCGAACTTAATCAATATCGGATTCAAACATAAAGGCTTCGTCAGAAAAGCAGCTGTGCGACAGGGTGTTTTTTGCAGATTCTGCTCTTTAACAACCCAGGCTAGGGTGGGCATGCGCGCTGCGTCTAGCTTTGCTGAGGCTTTGGACCCTACGCCAGGCCATGCTTTGGCAGTGCTCTCGCTTAGAAACCGCGCGTATTCTCTTCTACTGCGCTCCGCGTTTAAAACTGACATAATCGTCTAATTAAATTCATCCCGTTGCATTTTTGCAAGAGAGCAGAGTACAGCCATCGAGCAGCACAAATTCGGACGGTAGCGCGGTGCGAAATATCTTTCAGGGAAAAAAGGTGCAGCGCACTAGAATGAATCTGGCCATTTGCATGCGTAAATGCGTAAACTTAAGGCGTTTCTTGATATGATACAGTTCTAAAAGAAACAAAAGGAATGGTCAAGAGCACGGTGTTGCATCCATTCAAACCTTCGTGCCGATCTTGCTGAACCTTCTCGCGACGTTAGACAAGCTCCCTGGCACAATTCCACCTTTGGAAAATGTAGTCGCATGAAAGAAGATGAATGTTACGACATTCAGAGAAGACTGAGCGTCTGAAGCGCTGTCCAACCTGCCATCGTCCGCTACCGAGAGTCACAAACGTGGTGCACCGTGTTATGCGCCAGCGCGTTTCAGCTGCCTGAAGCAAATACTCGCACCGCGGCGCCTCGGTCGGCCAAACATGGCGGCTGCATACGAGTGCTGGAAATTCTGTTGTATACTGTACATAGTTATGCTAAGGTCTACCCTCTTTCACCTCTTCCTTTTTCTCCTCTTTTTCCTCCTTTTCTTCCCTCCTCCGCACCCTGTCATCAGTCCTCACATTCACTTCCCTTTCCGATGCCCATACTGATCTATACCATACAAGGCTATGCATTGCTTTACCATCTCCCTTCCTCCTTTCTTTCCTCATCACCCTCGCTGTTTTTCCCACGCCCTTGCTATACAATACTTTGCATGGCTGCGCTATGCCCGTGGCTGATTGGTACATACCATCTTTCTGTGGCGCATACCCGCCCAGTTTACCGCTGACCACACCAGATTTTGCCAAGCTTAAACTGTTGCGTTGTTGAAAACAGGCGGGTACATATATTCAGTATTGTAACAGGTGACTTCAGCATTGTCCTAGAAAACAAATGCGATCTCATAAAGAGAAACAAGGATAGTATGTGAGAAATTTTACGTGGAAGCGAGGGATCGTAACCGGAAGATAAATATCCAGTTTAGTGCCATGCACTGGGAAAGCGGTAAGAGGCGGTAAGAGGAAGCTAATCACAAAGAGAGAGAGAGAGAGAAAGATAGACGAAAACACACACACAAACACGGAGGTTCATAGTTGTTCAGCGAGGCTACTTGCTCGTACATAGAAACATCAGCGACGCATTCGTCGCTTTATGAATTGCGCACGCTTCTGTATTCCAAGATTGATTACTCCTAAATTGGTTGGTTGTATAGGTGTGCGAGCACTGTAGAGAGTGATGCCTAGAGCTGTACATCAGAAAACGACTCGGAATGGGCTCAATGCCTTGTTCGCTGCCGTAATAGTCACATGCACATATGTTTGCCATCGCGATGGGGCAACCAAATGCGTTATAAATGGCACTCGAAGTCACCAAGGGCTGATAACAATTTTGACGGATCGGGACATTCCAGATAGATTGAGGTGTTAGATGGATGGCTCAAGGGGGTGACATGGTGAAGGTGGGAAAGTATTCTTAATTCCTAACCGTACTTCTCGAAGAGCAGGCAATCATACTCGATGAAATCAATCTATAGACGCGTGCAATTTTTTTTTGTGTGATGAAGGCCATACAGACATGCCATGGAGGAAAACGTCAAAAAAATTTGGCAATCAGGTTGATTTGATGAAATGCGCGGTGGGAGATATATTATTAAGTATGTTGCGATCCTCTGCACGCAATAGCGCAGCACTTGAAATGTGCCTGTGTGCCACCAAACGCTAACATTATATTAAATCAACAGAATGGTGACAATTACGAACCGCTTAGCTTGCATTCACTTTTCTACAAAAGATTTACGAAGGTAATTTGAAAAAGGATAAGAAAAGCACTTGACTTTAACCAAACCAGAAAGCAATCCGGCTTTAACTCGGGGTACTCTACAATCGCTAGCACTCATGTTATCAATTATATAATAGGGATATCTTTTAGGCACCATAAACTCTTTGTATAGCTTCAGTATATACTAGTAGTCTCTAAAGATTTTTGCGCCGAAGAACACCAGCAACATGGCTGTAGTCATAGCGTAAGCAGTGCTACTTAGAGTGACCTACCTTGCATGTATACTCTGCAACAAATTTTCCAATCGAAACACATTGCGACTAAAGGGTGGCACGGCTTTCTCTATGTCTTGGTTTCTTTGAGTGTTATTGGTAGATTTTTTGAAAGAGGTAGTAGTCTTTGTAACGATTCGTTCATAGTTCTAGTGTCTCACCAAGTTGCTTGATAACAGCTGTTTCAGAAGAAACGTATTAACTACTTGAGTGGCTATGTAAGCCTAGCAAAGATCCTAACTGCGCCATTTGCAATCAGGAGTATTGTAAATAAAGAGAAATAAAGAAAAAAATTGTTTTTTCATAGGTTCACCTTACAAGTTGCCGGAGGAAAACGAGGCATTGGATGTCGCCGTCGGCAAGCCAGCAGATCGTCTTGGTGTTGAAGCCATTCAAGTTGGTCAAGTACTGCGCGCCATATCGCATGGTCTTCGTGACACTGCGAAAAGTTTGGAAAGAGAGGAGAACCAGGTGACTATTTCATTTGCAGCACATGCGAGCTGTTTCTAAAGTAATGCAATGTTGTTGGCGTATTTCTGCAAATCTTGAAACATATATCCATACGAGTGACCTCTTCTTTTAGAACAGAATGTATTATGCAGACATAGTTTGGGAAGAAAAGATGAGGTCGGACGAAACCACTGCGACTTATGAGCGTAACAATCTTGGAAAATATTTTATTTATATAATGCGCATTTGAGCCAAACCTCTCGAACGCAATCACTGAGCCGCACTACTCGACAAAGGACAGGCTCATCAGAGCTGCCATCCTCTCCTTACGCGTATGTTGATTAATATCGACGATGTGGGTGCGACTCCAGGCCGCGTACTCAAGCCTGCGTGCTCAAACTTGGCATTGCGTCCAGAAAGCTATTGTAGTCAAAATTATTACAGTGAATCTACCCCACCTAATATCGTGGGTTCGCACGTGAAACCCCATAAAAAGAATTTTTATGCCGTTTGCGAATATTCAGCAGTTCTATACCTTTGCTACACTCATATTTGATTAAATGATTTTAGGGCACATCCTTATGTGACCTTTATTCTGCCTGCACAATTTTGATGGATTGAGAAAGATTGTACCGGGAATGGAATGGAAACAACTTTATTGTTTTCTATAAACAACTTTATTGTTGTACCGGGATTGTTTTCAATTTTACAGCAGTATTATTGTATACTTACATAGCACTTTAATTACTATTGCATATGCTGATGACTCTAGTGCTCTTAAGGTCGGACCTCATGAGGCCTCATGAGATACCGGTAATTAAGCCAAATGATTAAAGTGCCCCCTCAGACATTTTATGTAATCTACTGAAATCGGCGTGGCCATATAAAAATCTTATAAAAAAGAAGCTTAAAACCAGATTCAAATCTAGGTATTCTGGGTGGCACTCATTCGTTCTACCGCCGATTCAAGCCAGTGGTTAAAGACGCTGTGTACAAAAACAATAAAGGGCTGTCACGTCGCCAGTGGAATCCCGTTAGTAGGTGTATTCTTGCGTGGCAGAAGCATATAATCTTACAGACGTGGCACCTTGCGAACTGCGTAAGCAGTGAGTGGGTTGAAAGCTACCAACCCATTATAACGGGCTCAGACGGGACTCGCCATCATCGCCAGCCACAGCATCGATTGTGTGCGTGGCGCTGGCGTGACTTTTCCGGCCTCCATCATTGTGAAGGTGATAATGAGGACGATAAAATAGCCGCTCCGTGTGGCCGTCGACTTCAAGTCGTCTTAGGCGAATCCTTAAGCGACCCTCTGAGTTTTTTTTTGTTCCAATAGAACGATTACTTGAAGGAAGTGTCAGTGTGATATGGGTAAAGTCACATATTTGAAGCGAAAAGTAATATGACATTCTTTTTCACAAACACATAAAATTAGACATTAACTAATGATGTTATCTATAAGGAGTGAAATATGAAGGTTAGTGATCGCTCCACGTTTCGCGGATTTATGGAATTAATCAGTGTCACTCTCAGACACGCGCGTTCACTAGTTGCCCAGAAATCTTTCTTCGATTGTTTAATGTTGAAGCGAAACACTACACAACAAAACTACTGATCATCATTTAATTCTTTGCGCAAATTTTCGTACCGTTAGCCTAAACTTCCCGAAGTACTATGATATTGAGAACTAACAGACAATAACGCCAAGGAAAGTAAGGGGTTGTTATGTGTAGTATTTAGAATATAGATGTGAAGAAAGTAAAGTGGACGAAAAGATAACCTGCCGCCGGCAGGGACCGAACCTGCGACCTTCGAATAACGCGTCCGATGCTCTACCACTGAGCTACGGCGGCGGTCATCCTCCCGTCCACTTTGTGGGGTATATATGTGCATTTAAACCTAGGAGTGTTAGTCAGCGCCAATCGCAGCCATGGCGGCGAGTGTGGAACACTCTTTTTTGCCTGTTGGCGCCACGATGCACGTGATCTTTTTGCGAGCTGGCAGCTGACCAATAATCCCTCGATACTACCTGAAGGCATCATGTCTGCCAGGACGAGACCCTCGCTATGAATGAAGGAAAGAGATGATTCTTAAGGGCTCGTTTATCTTTGTTAGACACAATATTATTGAGAATTAACAGACAATAACGCCAAGGAAAGTAAGGGGTTGTTATGTGTAGTATTTAGAATATATATGTGAAGAAAGTAAAGTGGACGAAAAGATAACCTGCCGCCGGCAGGGATCGAACCTGCGACCTTCGAATAACGCGTCCGATGCTCGACCACTGAGCTACGGCGGCGGTCATCCTCCCGTCCACTTTGTGGGGTATATATGTGCATTTAAACCTAGGAGTGTTAGTCAGCGCCAATTGCAGCCATGGCGGCGAGTGTGGAACACTCTTTTTTTGCCTGTTGGCGCCACGATGCACGTGATCTTTTTGCGAGCTTTCTTCACTTTCACTTTCACTTTCTTCACATCTATATTCTAAATACTACACATAACAACCCCTTACTTTCCTTGGCGTTATTGTCTGTTAGTTCTCAATAATATTGTGTCTAACAAAGATAAACGAGCCCTTAAGAATCATCTCTTTCCTTCGAAGTACTATGAGCATTTTACATTATAAAAAAGCTCATATGCTCCGTCTAAATTGGGGATTGATTGCGTAAAACAGCAGCCTTATGTAATGTAATTATTCTCCTTCAACGTGCATTGCATTTAAGTCTAAATTATTATGCTCTTCTCACAAGCACGTAGGATACATAATGTTGTACGGGTTGAATGATAACAGTGCCATCTAACGAGCGAAGATAGAGTGTGTCCACTTAATTCGGTGGTTCCAAATATAAGCACACATTATTATCAACTTGATATGAACCCTTGAACTCTCGATTGCAATGGTTATATATTGGTGCTGCACTATTGCTCCATAGAGCCTCTTCACTTATAATTTGATAACTTATGTATATATTTCTCGGTTATCACGTTGCGTTTTTGAACTCTATAAAAGTGAATACATTGATGCAAAACTTAAATCATCAATACGATGGTCACTGGCCGTTGAAATGGCATAATAATCTCAGTGAAGAGATGCACTGTCAGCTCCAGCCAAGAGATAGACTTGCCTCATGTATGCCCTACTTACCACAAGATAATCACATGGGACTTGTTGAGCTGCAATCATTTCTTATAGCCGAAAATAAGAGACTGGTTTTTCTTTTGAGAAAATGCATTTCACTTCATTCATTCGAGAAAATCAGTGGGAATCCTGCAAACCCTCACATACAGCGCACCTAGACGACATTTTTCGTAGATATCCCTGCTACCAGGACAAACTGCAGAATTATGAAGGATGATTAAAAATGGTGACCGCATACATATTACATATTACAATAACACGTTTTTAAAACCGAAGCAGGCTTTTTTCCAATAACACCCACACAAGAAATGCCTATGCGCTCTTTGGGCATATGTTCCTTCACCATACATGCCGAGGTGTGCATACGTATAGGTTAAATTCGTCAGTTCTTTACGATAAAGTGCGCCGATACTATTCCGGTGACGCGCAGGTCGCGCAATCAAATCCCGACCGCCGTAGCCGCACTTCGATGGAAGCGAAAAAACAAATAAACGTGTAGCTAAATGTTAGTTTTTGGTAGACGTTAAAAAAACGCCATAAGGTCAAAATTTCCGCAACCCTCCACTACGGCGTCCCTCATAATCATATCGCGGTTTCGGAACGTAAAACCCTGGCAGTCATACTATGCTATTTTGTTAGAAAATAAACGCTAAGGATAGATAGCCCTAAATGTGCCCGCATGCAATGTAACGCCAAGTGCAGTAAGCTGTTTAGCGGAATGCTTAGCGCTGCCCCGTGCGACCTAAATGATGGCTTCTTGTCGAATACTGTACGTGACCGTTTCTAACAATTTTTTTTTCTTCTACTATTGCAGGTTGAACAGTACTTCTTTAATAAGATCGTCAATATTGTTAAAGCAGTTGGCTCGGGCGCCGCGGACGTGGCAAAGGCGGTCGGTAAGACTGTCGAAAGTACAATCCAAGCAGCCAAGTCTTTCTACAGTGCCAAGGGACAGGTCACCAGTCAGGCTGCAGACATACTTCAGAAGCTAATTGTTAAGGATCTCAGCTTGTATGCGATTGAAGATGGCAAAACATACAAGGACTTCCGCCAGCATGTTGCCGACGACTTGAGTCGAGTAGCCGAGTCGTTGATAAAAGAGGGGGAGGCGCTGTGCTCTTGCCGTGGCTACACAAAACTAGATGAAACTGAAGCCAAGTTTGTCCAGGTCGTCGTTGAAGCCTTCTAAGCGCAAACAACGTGCCATTCTTCATTTTTCCATTCCTATTACCAGTGAATAAAAAGTCCTGTGATGACGTGATTGCGCTTTTCTGTTCGTTTTGTCTATAATACAGCACAATTTTTATGGTAAGATCAGTTTTGATTACCTGTTTAAATATACATTGCGCGAAATCTCTGATTAACTGATTGTTGCAACTCACATACTATTCTCTGTATTTCTCAGTGAAAAGTGTACGAAATGGCGCGTATATCGTATTTTAAGCAATACAAGGCACACACCACCATTAAGTCCCCGTATGCGTCATTTCCCGACTGCAACATTTCCCCTTAAGGCTCCTTGTCTTACCGCTTGGCGCTCCTCGGCCAAGCCTGAGCCTTGCGCCATTAAAACCCTTATATCATTATCATCTACCGTCATTAAAATAAGCGACACACTACCATAGGAATACATTCAAGTTAGAGGTGGCGTGTCTCTTCCATGGCCTTGCCTGCTTTCAGCGGTCATTTATGATATGCTGAAACAACGCACAACCAACACCTTATGCAATGGTGATGTTGTGACCGCGATTCCGCAACGCGCATTCTATAAGCATATAGCTGGCTCGGGAAGCGCTAGCTATAAATTGCACTATAGTCGGTTGCAGCCTAAGAATAAATTCACATACCGCCCACATCCGTCGTTCTTCCAGCATAGGAAAATTTGCATGGATGCCCCATTCAATCACATTCGTTGTTCCATGCGCTCTTCCATTCACTATTTGCAATAGCACGGAACAAGTACTTGTGGGTGGAACGAAAGACGCCTAGCACGACTCTCTTTCACGGGCGAATGGCAGGCGCGCAGTAGTTCTGGGTGCAGAGCTTGTATTATTGCGAGAGCAATTTATGGACACTCTGAACGGGCTTTTGCTGCTACCATCGCAGTCATGCTCCGTATCAAGCCCAAATCGATAACATCACCCCGCGCATCATATGTTCTACCCTCTAGTAAAAGCGACCGAGCGGGGGCGACCAATCAGATGAAGCAGAGATCAAACGAGCCGGCCGGCCATTTCTGTCACCGGGAGGGCACATGCGATAACATCACCGGCTTCTGAGGCCTGCGGTCGATTTCTCTTCCCGCCCGCGTTTCCTTGGGCGAAGGAGCGTGGACGCCAGGGGAGGGGGTGACGGGCTGCTTCGCTTGAGCAGAAGCTGTGAACAGTGATCCTAATGTGCCAACTACTGGCACGCGCATGCACATGCACGCACACGCCTACGTGTCAAAAGCATCGTGTCGCGCCAGTAGAGGAAAAGGGCGCGCAACCACTGGTACGCGTCGACGCTCACTTTTGGTTTAGGCACAGTGTTGCTTGATCTTTTGGTTTAAAACTGTCCAAGTACAGCACAGAACGGCGCGTTGTCAATCAAAGCGAGTTGGTGCGTTTTGAAGATATAGAGAGTGCGTTAAAACATTGATTGTGCTTCACCGAGCACTGTTTTGATTGTTTAAGAAGTACTTCACACAACAATGACCAAAGTAACAAGCGCGGTATGCACAAGTAGTCAAGATTGGCGCGTGCAGTGCTCGCGTAAACGAAAGTTCGCGTCTAGGGACACAGCCAACGACGTTTGCGAGATTGCCAGCGCTTGTGCGATCACCTTGTTGACGCCTGTTCACGGCCTTCCTATTAGTGCCGAAATAGAATATAATCATCCTGTTCATGAAAGTGCTTCTTTTCCTGCTGCTGCTAAAAAGAAGCGGACGGGAGCGGCGTCGCCCGCACTGTCGGTGGGCTTGACGCTGTCTCTTGGCGCGTACTTTAGTTAATAAAACAGAAAAAGAAAATAAGCGTTTGCTGCAGTCCGAACGAGGTGCCCTAAAAATTCGGCACATAGGAACTAATACTTTTTAGATTAACAAAAACACAGCTTTCCCGCGTACCACGGGTGTCACAATGACTAATATTCGAGCTACCTAATATGCGTTACAGTTCAATACATAGGCCAACATTGAGAAGTTCGAATCCTGGAGGAAGCATACATACTAACTAATATGTGTTTTAATTAGCATGGAAACAAGAACCGTGCATTACTGGAAACTCTCATTTATTTATGTTCTCTCTAACAACAAAATGCAGATAAACTGTAGCACAGCAAATAAGGCTCGACTTTCTTGTTTTCTCATGATTGAACATGCACTGTTCACCACAAAATGCGCATCGAGTTAATAAATAAACAGCTTATTCTCACGCCTTATACACTTCCAGACAGTGCACGAAACATAATCAGATACCTGCTCATCGTTTTCTTGCACAGCGTGATGTGCAAGAAAGCGGATAAGCGAGGTACCCGCTACTCATCTGTAAGTGATTATGTGCACTTGTTTGTGTTGGGGCTGACGACGATGGTGAAATGTGGCTGAACGTTTTATAATGAGTTAGAAGCATTCATTGACCCACTCGTTGAGCAATTCGCATTGCCTGACGCCTGGTTCTTATTTTAATATTCTATGACGCCATATTACATATGTTAACACGATTCCTTGCCCGACAATACACCTGTGTAGCATATAGAATACTCGACTGCCACACAGAGGGCCCGGGTCCAAATCCCACTCGTTCCTAGTAATTTTCTCTTATTGTTTTTCTTATTTCTCCCGATAGCGGTCACTGACAAGAGCAGTGGTGGCGGCGTATAACTACGGCGCCAAAATCGGCTATTGCTACGATCTCATAACAGATTTCGCTGTAATATGTAAGGGCCTCAAACACCATCATTCTCACAAGAGCAATGGCGGAGGGCACAGAGCGGCTGCTTACCAATGGCTAGCTACGTAGTGGGTGGAGTCACAGAATAACGGCCACCGCCGTGGAATCTGTGACCCACGTTGACGCCATCGTTTCATTTTGAAAGGGAGGTTGAGGGCACGGAAGGTTACCCGCTATTAGAGGTGCTAATTCTTGGTTGATTATGATAGTCAGTAAAAGTGGTAGACATTTCTAGAATTTAGTTCTCGTTCATTTTTCGTATTTCACGCGATTGCTGTTTCGGACACCGGCGGCGGCGGACAAGTATATCCTACTGCCGTTGTGATCTGATAAAAGCTTTCGCTGTAAAAAAAAAAAAAACGTATAGTTGGGACTCCCGAAGAGCGACGTGCCTACCAGGAAACACGAAGGGAGTAGCAACGGAAATATCAATGGCGCCGGCGGGCGGCAGATATCAGTGCAAATCGCTCAAGAAACGCCACGCGCATCCGGTAATCCAGAATAAACGATGCCTGTTGCGTACATGGGCAGTTTGACTTAAACATGCAGACTTCCCTCCGACCGCACCGAAAATTTCTGATGAAGGCAATGAGTTCGTGCCTTTGTTCAAGATTATATGCCACATCTGCGGTGTGCGCTTAACAGCATAATGCACCTCCACACATTAAAATGGCTCGAAATTTGTAATTATGTGACAATGTTTTCTTCAATCTACCTATGACTTAGTTATTGGTCAGCCAATGCGCTACCGGCCGCGTCCGATCTCAAAAGTCGGGAGCTCGGCCACTACGACTTTCGGCGAGGACGAGGGGACAGCGCCCCTTGACCATACGGTCACTACGCCTATAATCGTACCTTGCCATGTAGCCGGTCCTCTAATGCCACACGAGTGCAGAGTACGTGAGCAAAAACAAAACAGAAATATAAATCAAGGAAACCACGGAAAGCGGCGGAGAGTTAGATGAGAGGGTGCGCAATGGTATAGGACAAATAAGATAGCGCAATACGCGTCGCTCCAAGCTTATCTGTAGAGCCCACCTCTCAATTTGTGCTGGTTTGCGGCTCTATCGTTTACCAAATCACGCCGAAGTAAATAAACGCTTCCCGACAATTTATTGCAGTAAGGATATAAGAACAAAGCACAGTTGAGCTAATGAAGCAAACCAGTTCATGCTTAATATACAAGCTTGTGGTTCAGAGGACCTGCCTCTTCGGTCTGTCACTAGTAACTGAAAGGTGAAACTGGTATGAGCCACTAGTCTTTGTTGTTCTTCATTCTTCGATAAATACGTATTGACACGCATGTGTTAATACGCAATTTACATATTGCGTGTTAATACACTTAAGAAAGCGTCGTCTATGAACGATATATAGACGATTTTACGTCAGACATATGGGCGCTGCCACATGCTTTCGCATATCGCGAAGTCAATTGATCTGGTCATGAAACGTCGAATGCACCAACGCAACCGTTTTGAAGCGTATGCGTGCTCCGTAGCACGTTAGTCCAGAGTTGTTAAATATACAAAACGGCAAGTTTAACAGCCCAATATGGCCGCCACAATACCCATCCATAAAATAGCCTATAGAACGCTTCCACCAGTTTACGGGCAGTGGTGTTATTATTCTTAACCAAAATGCTAATCTCTACAAATTTGGTGCGCACATAGAAGTCCGACAATGCGAAGGCAAATGCCCTTGGTTCCTTCGTTTGCGCTTGTACGCGTTTCATTTTAATCTGTCGTTGGGTATAATTTCCGCTCACAATGTTCACTGTTCAAGTTTGAACCAACTCTCGGAGCAAACGTTTCATTGAAGGGAACGGAATTATCGCACTGTCTTCACTGTTGGTCCATTCTAGTTGGCATTCCCGTCGTGCGAATAGCGACTGCATTGTACTGGTCAGATCCAGGAGTGGGTCCGTTGAGTACCTCGTGTTTTACTTGTTGCGGTACACCACATCCATTCATTCTCTCGCTAAGGAACCTCATCCCCATTGTGAAAATTCTGTCGCTGAGGGTGTATGGTTTGCACTATCTGCCGAGCACTATCTGCCACCGTAGGTCACCCTTCGTGCAAATAGAAAGTGGGGCCTGATTGTCATTTGTTCTTTTCTTGCTATCGGGAATCGATGCATTTTTCTTGGAAGCAGGCGGAACTCTGGGCTGCACATTTGTAGAATATCACAGGTAGTACCTCCCACAGTGTATGTGCAAATATCAGAAGAAACAATAGACGGATCTTTTCGCAAGACAGTGTGCGAAACATATTAAGTTCATTACTATGAATGTCCGACACACAAAAGTACTGATAAGTGGCGCAATGTTAGAGCCAGTTATCATTATTTCTTTACCGCAAGTAGGTACTTATAGCTAAAGCAGAGCTGTGAAAGCGCTTGGGAACGACTCCTCATCAGCAGGTAGCGGCGCGTCATTCTACGGGTTAGCGGAAACATTCAACAACTCACGGTAAGAATTGCTTCAATGATTATTAAAGTCATCAAAAATCATACTGCTGCCACAAGCTAATTCAGTGTCTTTAGGCTGGTAGTTTCAATTAAACTAATGACTCAACAGGGTTAGAAGCATAAGTGCCCATTATTAGTTCCTTCATTAAAAATGTAACGATAAATCTTTCTATATAAAAATAGCTATTAATTTGCTTTCGATTGAGGTAGAAGACTCATTTTTCACTTGAGAACCACGTGGTGCAAATTGCGTCTCAATGAGGACCAAGACGCAGATGAGTTTCTCAAATTCGTGACTTTTTCGCCAAAAGGGAGAAACTTCAATGGTGTAAATATTTTAAGGCGGAATGTTTTATGGCGGGGTCCACCAAGTCTTTCATGACGTATTTCCGTCGAGGAAATAAGTCCACAAAATTAACACCATCATATGGCAAAGAAAAAAAAAGACTATAAGAAAACGTTCCGTTCACAGGAGTCGAACCCACAACTTCTCAGCACGCGACGATGGTGACGGGCGTTTAGCCTACTGAGTGGCACCAAACGCACTACGGAGGCTACACTGACGCGCCTTTTTTCTTTCACACTATCCTGTCACATTGCTCTTGGACGAATGGATGAATGCTATGAGCACCCACTTTATAATAGGGCGGTGACATGTGTGACACCAAGCTCGAAAACAAAGCATCTTTGCCTCCGCAATTACCTCTGGCAACGCGCCGTTGCTACGGCAGTCCCGATAGGCACGTTTCCAATAGAAGTGTATTTTACAGCGAAAGCTGTTATGAGATCCCAACAAGGGCCGTTTTTGACGCAGTAGTTGTCCGCCGCCGCAGGTGCCCGTAACCACTATCACTCGAAATAAGAAAAAAAACGAAGTAAGAAAAAAACATGGTTGATCCCTCCGTCATAGGAATCGGAATAACACGAAAGTAAAGCGTGCCCTTAGAGAAGTAACTGAATGTTTACTGTACATTGATATAAGAGAGTTTGCACAATGTATATTGATGCCTGGCAGCTAATGGCACCGTTTAACGCATATGCACCAACTTTTATGATTGGTGGTACATCTCCAACCCGACGACTAACGTCCATGTTAAATGATTACGCAAACCCTTGTGATAGCTGTAGTAGTTAACGGTGAAAGCGTAATCAGAGAACGAGGTGTGATAGCCAGAAGAGCGTCGCATATTAGACGCAGAACTTGGTCGCCATCCCGCGGCATGTTAAAATGTGATTGAACACCACAGCCGAACTAGAGGGAAACGCAAAGCGAGTCGTGCCGCCCCGGTCGCCCGGCCGGCTTTTTTCTCGGGGCGAGCGAGTGAGCGGGGAACGCGGTGTTACAGCCAGGTGAGGCAGGCGCGCGTCGGAGAGCTATTTTTGGTTTGGATTAGCGTGATGCTGTGAACGAGGCTGATGCTTTTACGATGCTTGGTTTATGTCGCCACCTCGCGGTGTGTTAAGGCATTGACAAAATTGAACTTCTATTGCGCGCCGAATGGGACGGACGTGTAACGCGTTGCAGCTGCTATTCGCGGAGGCCATAGTAATGACGAATTACTTTACCTTACCACTCCCAGAGGGCAACACCACCCCGCCGACCGCGAGAGTGGTAGATATAAAAGGCGCGTTTGTAAAACCTCTAGAGTCTGTGACCGTGGCGCAGTGGATAGCGTGCCCGGCATCTCTTGTTGCGGACCGAGGGGTCGTGGGTTCGATGCCCGCCGAGGGAACTTTTTTTCTTTGCCATCTGATAGCGTAAAGTTTTTCGACGTCATTTCCGTGACGAAAATACGTCACTGAAGTCTTGGTGGACCCCGGCATAAAACACTTTTGTGTTAAAAATTTCCAGGATGGAACGAGGTTCGAACCTGGGCCCACTGCGTGGGAGCCCAGTATCCTACCTCAGAGCCATGCCGTTTTTTTCTTTATTACCGGTTTCATAACACGGCACAGGAATAATAGCACACACGTAATACAATAATAGACACAACTGAAGCAATGTAAAAGCAGTACACACCGATGATTAATTACATTCCTAAAATTCGTTTAGGTAAGCCAGGGTCTCAACCCTGGAAAGCCAGTCATGAACAAAGTCTTGTTGTTTGAGTACATCAACGTAATGACCAATGTTTTCGCGAAAAAGCCCGCGTGCAGGTGTCCTGTCAGGGTCGCAGTGGAAACCGGTCATTCTAGCCCGCCATAGACAATGGAGGCCAAGATGCATTATTAGATCGAAAGGCAGTCCATTCTCATTTTCTGTTGGTAAAAATATTATTCCAAGTAAGTGCAATGGAAGTTCTTTTTTTAGCGTTCTTTATAAAACGTCCCAGAAATAAATCCCTTTCCAACAATGCAAAAATACATGATCCATTGTCTCTGTCTTTCAGCAGATAAAACAATCAGAACCCCACGGCATATAAACACCACGATCTTCTAAAAGGGTCCGAACCGGCAGGGTGCCCGAATGTAACTTAAAGAAAAATGTTTTTGCGCTTGGCATGCCGGTGCTTGAAATTGCTTTGCAAAAAGACCCTATACAGGCTTCATGTCGGTAAGGAACCATATTAACATATGTAATGTAGGGTGGCAGAAGAGTAAAATAACAACCAAGTGTCACACAACGCGAATTGTGTAACCAGGCGTCACACAATGCGAATTGCGCAACGAGTGAGTTGTTGAATGCTTCCAACGCATTACAAAGGGCTCTGCCATAATTCTTCATCGTCATTAGCCACAGCATCAACAAAGTGCACATAATGCCTTACAGGTGTTTAGCAGTTTCCACGGTTCTGCGCAGAATGAAGAAAAATTGCGTAGTGAGTGCTTCCTTATTTCAGAAAAGTTATGATTAATAGCGTAGTTGGTTCCTCACAAGTCCACTTGTATTGGTTGCCAAGGAAGCCCATAAGGCTCCCATGATCCATTTCCTCAGGGTCTCAATAAAGTTAATTCCATCTCTCTCTCTCTTTCTCATGTTAGCGTATGCTATAAAGCGTGGTGGGAGAGTGAAATAACGACCGGGCGTCACACAATGCGAATTACGTAACTAGTGAGTCAGTTAAAGCTTCCAACCCATTACAAAAGGCTCAGCCATAATTCTTCATCGCCATCAGCCGTAGCATCAAGAAACTGACATAATTCCTTACAGCTGGTACCTCGCTTCTCCGCAGAATGACGAGTAATGTCGTGGTGGGTGCTTCTCAACTTCACAAAAATTATGCTGTGTGGCGTAGTGGGTACGTTGCTAGTGTAGTTGTACTGTAGACACAAGAGTGTTTATAACGGGCTCTAGAAATGCCGCTCTTCGAGCTTTCGCTGTGACTGCACTGTGAACATGAGCGGCCGTTCATGTAGGCTTCTAGTGCATCGACTGAGAAGGAAAAGAAGGTGGCTTTCGCCTTCGAGTCGTATTAGGTGAATACACAAGGTACCCTGCGAATTTTGTTTTTTGAAGGTAAATTTATGTTCATTGGTTTGAAAAATTGGCTAAGAATCTTACAAATCTTGATATAAACGTATCAAATACTGATTGAATGAGCACCTAAACAAGGTTTCTCGTTGATATCTCTGTTTTCAAAAGAAACTCCCGATGAATTATTGGTGATTAACAAATTATTACTCCGTGTATATTCCATATTACTGCGAAACACTCGCAACGAATATGATAGAGAAACATATCTGTTTTTAACAACACTTACCTAAGAAACACCTATGGGCTCTGTGGGCATAATAAGATGCTTATGGGCATTCACAATAAATGCCAAGGGGCGTAGGCATATCAGTTATCAGTAATGTATGCGTACTGTGCTGCCAAGTGCGCTGATATTATTCTGCGGACGCGACGGTCCCGGGTTCCGATCCCGGCCGCAGCGGCCGCACTTCGATGGAGACGAAGTACTAGAGGCCCATGAACTTAGATGTGGGTGCACGTTAAAAAAACACCAGGTGTTCAAAATTTCTCAAGCCCTCCACTATGGCGTCAATCCTAATCATATCGTGATGTTGGGACATCAAACTCTAGCAATATATATATATATATATATATATATATATATATATATATATATATATATATATATATATATATATATATATATATACATAGTCAAGTAGATCCTCAGTGAGAAGTCACAACGTTGTTTATTTCGACGTTTCAGCCATATTATGTTGTTAGAAAATAAAAATAAACGCTAGTAACAGAGCCCTAAGTGTGACCGTCTGCCAGCTAACGCCAAGTGCAGTGCGCTGTTTAGTAAAATGCTTAGCGTTGCCTCGTGCGACGCGAATGATTGCTTCTTGTCAAATACTGCTGAAGACCACTTCTAACAATTATCTTTTGTACTATTGCAGGTTGAACAGTATTTCTTCGATAAGATAATCAACACAATTAATGCAGTTGGTACAGGCGTCGTGGAAATGGCTACGGCGATCGGTACGGCGATCGGTTGCAGCGTGTCAGCGAGGTACCTTTTGACGCGGCGCCGCGTCAAAAGGTGACCCGCTGACACGCTGCAACGCGTACGTTTGGTCAGGCCTTAAGACTGTCGACGGCGCAACAAAGGCGGTGAAGTGCTTCTACAGCGCCAATGGAACGCCCACTAGTAAGGCTGCAGACATACTTCATAAGCTACTCTCTAAGAGTAGCTTATAAAGTGCGTCCACATCAAGGGTGCTATATCTGCCAAGCAACAGTAGACATTGTACAAGCTCTCATATACCAATGAACTATAAGCAATACACTACTTCTGCGACGGCACTTTCCACTTTCGTGTTATATCGATTCCTGAAAGGGAAAATCGACAAGCACCCATTTGTAGCACCCGTCCGCCCCCTTGCGAGATTCCTCAAAACTGATTTGCTATACCGATTCCTATGACAGAGGGATGAGCCAACCTCTTTTTTTTTTTCAATTTCATAGCAGCACACTCCTGTCAAGCCTTGGCTAGAGCAAAAATGACTCTACGTAACCTGGAGTATAAATTTCATATTGTGCAAGGAACCCCGACGCCCACGTATGCACGGAAATGATAGTGCACACAAAATGAGGTCACGAAGGTGCGATAGTAACATACGTGTTCCTATTCGCCGTTATCGAATAAGTGATACTTTTGATCGTAGAATTGTTCGCGATCAGCCCCTTCTCACACGACAATCTGATCTTTTATCAAGGTTATCGAGGTTACTTGACATTTCTCGTTGCAGCATTTCATTCTTGCCCGGATATGAATGCGTGGCCGCCGTTGTGGCTTGTAGCAATTGAAGTGCGACACTGCTAAACACGTGGATGACGGTCAATTCCCAGCATGAAGGAAGGAAACATTTAGGCGGGAGCATTACGCAAGAGGATATAAATAAAGAGAAAAAGAAAGAAGAGAAAAAAGAAAGAAAAAGGAAGGTAAAAAAGAAAGAAATAAAGAAAGAAGGAAACAAATAAATAAACAAACAAACAAAGGGTAGTACGTTAGGCGCGCAGACAACAAGCTTCACTTGGCCCCATTTTCCCGACGGGGCAGGGGTTCCCGTATTTCTCGGTGTTTTATTTTCTTCCTCGGCATCCTATATAGCACTGATCCAAGAACCTTAATAAAGGACCACATTCAAACGCATTATTAGTACTACCTGCAGAGCTTCTTGTCATAAACAGCCGAATCTCGTAATAGGGCCGGAGGCATAGCATGAAGGATGATTCGCAATATATGGTAGCCCCTACACAACACATGCAGCTAGCATAACGGTCAGAAAGCCTGTGTTCTGTTATGAAAATTTCTAATGACCATCAGCGCAATTTGTTCACAGCAAAACAACCACAGAAACATGCTCGCCCAAATAAATAAGAAAAAAAATGATAGACGACCTTGCAAGTTAAGCCAAATGCACATCCAGGCATGCAGTACATTTGCTGGCTCGCACTCGATGAATAGGCGATATACAGTGCGTATTCACCACTAAACCGTGGATTTGCTACTAAGCCTTGCCACTGTACCGTGGCATGCGGATTTGCCAGAAACCGTGGATGTAGTAGAGAGAGAAGTTTACTTATAGAAAGGCCCTTAAGATAGCGCATAAAGAGCGCAGGACCACGGAAGACGCACGTAAGCTGCAACGTTTGCGCTTGTGTATATTTTTTATTTGCTGATGATCTATTTCCCATCACTTTCATTAAAGGCAAGACAATTATATTATAGCCTGGAGAAGAATTATTGCAGTCGCAAAACGTGTCATATAGGGCCTCACTAATGAATTCTATGTGTATTGCCTTTTTTTAAATGTCCCTCCCTGTTCAACATACAATCTATTAGCGCAGACAAATACAAATACTTTGAACATGTTTTTTTACCAAAATTTACCCAAGTTCGTAGCTGAGTAGACGTAATCACCTCGATTGAGGCTAAGCAAGGTTTATTTATTTAAAGCGGCTCAAAACAGCTCTTTATAGACAATGTGTCCATATTACTCAAAAAACGGAAACAAGCAATCGCTTCACAGCTATTTTCTCATTGTTGCACTAGTGACTAATGGAAGGATGTAGAATGACTCATTCCCACGAGTTGCGCCAACCTGTTTTAATGGCTTTAAGGACGTCCTGGACAGACCTGGTTTCCTTTTTGTCTAGGTGTGTTCTTCACGGCAGGAGCACAGTAGTGTCCATTTTCTTATCAACGACTGAGCTACACGACTCATATCCTCTGCAACATGCTGGCTCTTGTATGCCTTGCAGTCTTCAAACTCATTTAGGCTGATGTCCTTCCTGAAGGATGTCTGCAGCATTAGTAATGACTCCCTTGGCGTTGCTGAATGTGAGCGCTTTGATTACACAGGTGGTACTCTGACGGACTTCATTTCCTATGTTCAAGACGCCGTTGTAAAATTCTATAACGTCATTTAAATCTTCTCAAAAAAAACTCTTCAACATGGAATATCACAGAGCAGATTTGGGGCCGATGACCAAAGGTATTTGATAAAAAGCGGCCGTTGACCTCGTCAGAACACTGACGACTCCGAGAAACATCAAACTTCAGTTGGCCCCGGCTTAAAAGCACATAGCGTGGAAATGCTTTTCTCTGAGTCTTAATGACAAAATGAACGCCTATCAATAGAATACTTAATGCAGGGTTTATAAATGCCACGTGCTTGTAGGTTGGTTTACTTTACACGGTTTAATGTACCCGAACGACTCGGGTTATAAGAGACACCGCTGTGAAGAACTCCGGATAAGTTTGACCACATGGGTACTCAACGTGCAACGGCATCGCACAGCGCAGAGTTCTTTAGCATTTCGCCTCGATGTAAACGAGACGCGGGTCCAAACTTCCGTCTTTCGCGTCATCAGCCGAGCGCCATAATCACTTACCCCCCCCCCCGCCCCATGGCGGCAACTTGATTCTACGTATACGTAATTTTGAAGGCACGTATTGAAATTTGTCTACATAGCACATGAGTGTTTCGCAGATGGTTGTTACTTATTCCTGCAGCGCTTTGATCTGACGGTTCGCATATATGTTTTGAGACATGATTACAAGTGTATTCAGCAATGTTTAGTTGATCAACTGCCAAGATTCTGCATTTCGTGCTGATAGTAGAGAGTAGACATCTTGGTTGGGAACACTTCCTCGAAAGCTTAGAAACTTTTATATGGTAAGGTAATGGGCCCCCAATCAACAAATCAAAGCAATCAATGAACGTTTATATACAAAGAAGAATCATTATGTATTTAAACCTGTAAAATAGGACGGCAGCTCGACAGCGTTCAGAAGCATAAACGAACACGACCGAAATATGGCATGAGCACACTGAACGCATTCATCGACCGTTGTAGTGAGTTCTACCTTATTATTAAATTTGCCATGCACCACTCTTCGGGAAAAATTAACTTCCAAAACACGACGGTACCTTTTGAAACGGGGAAAATGAAATACGACGCTCTACAGAAAACCAACAGAGAGCCAACAATACCTATAGATTACACTGGCCATCACTCGCTGACGCTGCAAACAAGGGATATTCGTCGGACAGGCGAGGCGTACAAGAAGGGTCCTGTAACGACGACGGTGACTACGTTCACCACTTAAGCAACCTAAAGAGAACATTAGTTGAAAAAAATTAACCGGACGACGCTCTAAACAAGGTCTACAAAGGGGCATGTAAATTTGATAGGCAAATCGAATATAGCTAGAAGAGCCCCCGTAGCACAGCTCAACCAGCCGCTAGACTGTATAAGCAAGTACTCGAACGCGCTCGCAAAACATAAATAATATCCTGCCAAACTATCTATCTAATATTACCAAGGAACGGGAGCCTTAGAAAAGCGTTTCCCGTAGTTCCAAGGACCGAGTATCGTTGCAATAGGGCCTATAATGACACGTTAATGCATGCAAAAATAAATCCTCGTTCTACTGCCCACATTACACCGTGTACTCGTCCAATACGTCAGACTTGCAAACACCTTTGAGGCGATGTTATAGTTGAATCACCGGAAGCGAGTGCCTCGATCATATCAAATGTATTTTACCTTCACTATTGCAAACGTTTTCTACATGATCGAATGTTCACATTGTCACTCGCAGTACTCTGGAGAAACAGGACAGCCTCTTACTGTTAGATTAAGCGGGCATCGAGCGGACGCGGGGTCGAAATTAACGAACGCAGCGTCACGCCATTTTAATCTTGTAGTTCACCGCTTCTACAACGACAAACTTGACATACTTCAATCAAAGTCGCGGTCCCCGAGAGACAGAAAATGTAAACAGTAATACTTATTCTCAAGTTTATTAAACTCCAGCCAACAGGTATAAACAGTCAATAAATTCCAGCCAATAGGTAGATGTTTCAAATTATAGCGCGAATAACCACAGGACACACAGGAAGGGAACGCAAACAGCGCTGAATCTCAAGAATTTTTTATTGTGAAAATAATGAACGGCCTATACATACCAAGTTTGGTGCACGTTAAAAAACACCATGTGTTGAAATTCCCGAGCCCTCCATTATGGCGTCTCTCAAAATCATGTGGTGGTTTTCGGACGTAAACCCCAGATATTATTGTTATATACCAAGTTCACAAAAGATAACCACTCTCATAGTACCGAGTCACCGGATATTGCACAGATATGCCACGAACCGCACAACTTAGATAGATCGCAAAAACCGTTTATTCAAGTAATTGCATTATCGCCTTGGCTGATAATGCGATTGACGGGGTTCCGACACACTTGCTACCCAACTGCGCAATCTGATGAGCTTCAACAGTATCGCGTATATAGCGATCACTGTGTTTGCTCACTACACTACATTTATCAAATACAGGTGAGCATGCATGACCTACAGTGGACGGTTAACCAACCGTCGTGTGCACGTTTTACGTTATTAGGGAGTTTTCGAATAGGGGCCCCAATCATATTCGGGGCTCAAAGAAATAGCGTCGAGGCCACTGCGCATGCGCGAGATCCAAACAGCGTTTGGGTTTTGCATTGGGGACGCCACTTCTCAAATATAGCGGGAGCCTCAAAGATTGCCCCAAGAGATTCGCGTCAAGCAAACAAGAGGCACCCATTGAAGCGACGACTCTAAGCGCCGCAGACCCTATTCGGAAACTCTTAGCTCCTGCTTGACCCAAAGCGAGCGCACGCAAAGGGCTTTGGGTCTCTAACTTTTGGGGGCCCTATTCGGAAAATCCTTATCGTGACGCTCTCTCATCCTATCGTCAGCACAACGACCCGTCTTAACCGTGTAAAATTCCCCACACGTGAGAGGAATCTCATAAAGATCATTTTCAATATAATCAATACACCTAGTTCTGCGCTTCCTTTGGCAACCTTTCTCACGGTTTTGCCTCGTCAGGTTGTACGAAGAACGTGTACAAAGAAATATGTTTTTCCGATACGGAATGTTCCTGGTCATTAGTCCGTTGCATTGGACAAACCTCGCCCCGCCACGGTGGTCTAGTGGTTATGGCGCTCGACTGCTCACCCGATGGTCGCGGGATCGAATCCCGGCCGCGGCGGCTGCATTTTCGATGGAGGCGAAAATGTTTGAGGCCCGTGTACTTAGATTTAGGTGCAGGTTGAAGAACCCCAGGTGGTCTAATTTCCGGAGTCCTCCACTACGGCGTCTCTCATAATCATATCGTGGTTTTGGGACGTTAACCCCCAGATATGATTATTATTAGACAAAACTATTCGGTATACTCTAAGGTCACCTGCTTGTCACATGACGTCACAGTACAGCGAAAACTCACGACGTCATAATGCAGTTTACGCACTTAACAGCGCAATATTTTTAACATGCCGAACAATAATCTTAAATACAATAGTTCATCTGAATAACTACACAGTATCTCGTTTCGAATGGAACAGAAAACGACTTGACGCCGATATTTCAACAGCGCCTCGTCATACAAATAGGTATATGGAGTTTATTTGGGCAAAACAAATGTTTTCAGGATTAGCATAATGCTGTCAGCCATCTGGGCGCGTACGACATCGCTCTGTGGATTCGACGTTTTGTCATATGCGTTTCTTAACGCCTTGACAAAAGCAGCAGCGGCAGTTGCAAGTCACAGCACAGGAAAAGTAAATCAATATTATCGTATATGCAAGCGGAACCCTGATTTCCCGACGTTCAGTCTCAGCTTCATACCACTAAAATACAGAGGGCTTCTGCGCGCTCATCGACTCACAGTAGACAAAGGGGATATAGCGGACAATTATGTATCTTTCCGAAGAAAAAGCAAGAATGATTTCTTGCAAGCAGTGAGAGCAATAAATTGACAGCTTCAAATATCCGCAGGTTCCTACTC
>NW_023616159.1:0-40001 GCF_013339695.2 Rhipicephalus sanguineus
TGGTCAACATGTTTGAGCGAATGGTGGTGTTTCAATATTGTTTAAGCTTAAATCTTTCAATGCTGAAATGACGACATAGCGTATTTTTATGCTGACAAAAGTGCCTTTGCATCGAATACGGAACACTGGGCCGCACTGCTCGTCAGCACTCACGCTTGTCAAGCGCGCCTCGCAAGCATGGATGGGGTGAGGAAAACTTTCTGTGTTCGCCTGTGCGCAGGTATGCAGTGTCTTCCTTGACGCAAAGATTATTTACGTGGGTCTGGTACTAAACTGCTCGTGAGATAAAGATCAGTCTGTGCATAGAGTATTCGCAACTTTCGTGTGGGGGTATCAATGGGAACCAACGCGCAGGAGTAATTTGTTTCTCCCTTAGGTATCTGCTGGGATAATGCATTTGTTTGTACACTAACTTACGCCTCGGTTTCTAGTAGGCGCGTTGCTTATAAATGTACCGTGCTTTTATTCAGCCAAGCCATTTTAAAAATACTGCTTTATCGTTAATTTGCGAGGCTCTGACTTACTAACGTTTGAAGTTTGAAAAACAGCACATAGACGAAAACGTGCTCTATTTTCGGCAAAAGACGTATTTCTATTCCCATTCCATTAGGTGCAAAAGGCGCTTAATTCCATTCCCATTCCATTCCTCAAAGCGTTGTCCCCATTCCATTCCGGGGTCGCGAAAATGTGGAATGATTCCGGAGTCATTCCAATTCAGGAGTGGCAACTCCGCAACACTGATGGGAAGCATTAAACCACACACTCTTTGCGCTATTAGCATTGTGTGATGACTGGTTTTTGTTTTACTCTTATGGCAGGCTATATTACATATGTTAACGCAATTCCTTGCACGGCATGACGCCTGTATAGAGTATTTTTGCGATGGAGTTACAAGCACGTGCGTGGCACTGTGCTGGAAGACCCGACTGCCACGCAGAGGGCGCAGATTAAGATCCCATCCGATCCTAGAAATTTGTTTCTCATTTATTTTTTTCTCATATCACGCGATAGCGGTCACGTACACCGGCGGCGGCGGACAACTTGGCGCCACAGTCGGCTGTTGTGATCTCATAACAGCTCTCGCTGCAACAAATTTCAGCGCCTACAATGCCCTCTCCACTTTGGCCTGCTTGACAGGCGTGCAAAAGTCCCCTTGTGTTAATATAAACATCTATGGTTGCCACTGTTTTCGTTCTTCGCACAATTTCAACATATCTTTGCTCTGGAATTCCTGTTTGAGGAACGCGCAAATACTATGCCCTGAGATATGCTCACATTGCATGGGCTCAGTTGTTCTGGATTGCGAAATTTTCTCGTGAACCGAAAAACGATTGCAAAAATTTCGGTTTCACTCCGGAACAAAATAATATATAAAGTTTCGGTTACGTTTTCGTTCCGGTCAAAAATATCGTTTTTTTCGTTTTTCGTTTTCGGTTTTCGTTCCGTTCCGACACTCTGTTATGAACTTCCCGACTGCAACAACCAAAAACTCACCTTGTCGTCGACGTTTGACTGGCTTCGAAGAACAATCATCATTCTGCGGCTGTATTCTTTCAAGACTTGACCAAGCCTCTGCGCTTCTTCACCCATGTCGTAATTTCTGTCCGTGGTATTGGGAGTAGAGTTGTACCCGTAGACACTGCCTACATCAATACCAATGCAAAGATAACTTGTGTATACATACATCCACCTTGATGAGCTAAGCAAGGTTTCCGTAGATGCACATATTTTTTCTAACGGATTCTTACTTTCACAGATTGCGTAATTGTACACGCCAGCTATGAAAACGAATTTTGAAAGCATTTAACGACTTGTAGCGTGTATATTTCACTGTAACTCTTCAAATTACTATCACGGAACTTCGCTCGGAAACGGGGATTTCACAACAAAAGCTTAGCTTTGCGCTTGTTTGTTTTTTCGCTAAGAAACCACCTCAGATTTGGGAAGTAAACTGCCATCTCATTTAATGGCTGTCTGCAAACCATTCAACATTGTTTATATGGTGTTTTAAATTTACGCATCTCAATAGCTACAGGCACAGAGCACTGTGAAGCGATCACTCTCCTGAAAAGCATCATGCACAGGGCGTTTTATTGCTTTTGAGAACCCGTGACACGCTCATGATGGCGTCACTGATTTTCACGGGTTTTTGCGAGATGGCCCAACACGATTAAAAAAACCAAATTTCATTCTCCTGCGCATCCTGCTCGGTTTCGCATGTTTGGATACCATGTGGTGCGATATCGCGATTAGGGGATGAGAAAAGTTTTGAATAAGGCTTACAAATATAACGTGTTTAAACATCACAATGTTTTAGCAATAGAGCTGCGGATTATGACTCACCAGACATGAGGAGAAGGATCGGGCACCAAAAAGCTTGATGATTCATTTTACCTATACCAGAAAAAGAAAAAAACAGAGTACAGGAATTTCACGGCAGCAAAGAGGCACATTCAACCGCAACAACATGACGCTAAGGCTAGCAGTAACCTTTTGCATTAACCAAACGGCATTCAAAAAAACAAAAACAAAAAGAATTGATTGCCTTACAATAAAACAATGTGCACAAGTTTTTTTTTAGATGTTTCCTAGATAAATAAGGCGCGGTACAGCAACGCACTACAAAATATTACCTGTCAGTACTCTTTGCTTGAAGAAGATTCGGCGCCTTATAGTGATACGTGGTGCCTACTGACACGAAGAAATCTCTCGGCTTTAAATATAAGTTTCTCAGAAGGAACCGTGCGAACTAGACCAAGTGCGCTTTACGTCACAGTGTGTGGCGGCGCTGTACTATCACTGCGTATGAAGAGTAAACAACAGAAAAAAGAAAGATGATAGGCAGCAATTCACGCTTACCGGTGCTCTGCGGCAATGACCTCGAGTTTTCTTATCTTTCTGCCCCTGAAGAAAGGAGATCTTAATCAGTAAGTTTGATCCTGCTTCACCGTAATGTACTGTTCCTTTGTGTTCTCTTCACATAAGGCAGCATCAGTATAATATAGGAAGATATAAAACAATGTGCGCCCTTCGTATGTTCTATAGGTATTCCCATTTCGGGTGCACTCTTAGTCATATCCCCCGCTTAAAGTGCTAGATATAGTCAGAAAACCGGACATTTTTCGTCTAGTTTCCTGGATTTAGCGAGGACGTGATTAAGAGTGTACGTAAAAACAGTAATGGGGTCACTGCTGAAGAAATTATGACGTACGTGCCGCTCTGCACCAAAGTTCATCATCAACGATTTTTGTATTATCAATTTTATCAGCTCCAACATAGCTGCATACCAACCATCAAGGCACAACTCATGAATAATACTTTTGTAAAACTACATAATGTAGGCGCAACACGAAATGCAGGAACAACACTTACACTCTAGTAACACGCCGACATACAATATGTATCTATGTCATTCGTCTGGACGCCGTCAACTTTGCAGCAGGAATGACGTCACACAAAAAGTTCAAGGACCCTTATTCGCCTTGAAGAGTAGAACAAGATAGCGTAATCGGGCACCGTTCGCACCACCTCTTCCTTCGCTTCTCAATCTCGGTGGAGACCTCAACCATGCCGTGAGTCTTCCTGAGTATGATGCGTGCGGAGATGTATCCAACATTCCCAGACTGGGGAGACGTTAGCTCATTGAAACGCATGCTCTGGCGATTCCCTGCGTTGCAGGACTACAGTCAAGAAGCCTGGTGGACCGCTGCTACCAACAACCCCAGCTACAACGTCCAGCTCCTGGCTGCCCGGAGGGCGTAGAGGCTCGGCCTCCCTGTCCCGACATGGGACTAACCATCAGTTCGATGTTTAAATATGTTATACTCTTCCCTCCGGACCAAATGTAAGTCTTTTCTCTCTCTCTCATTTTGCCAGTGAGCAAGTTCTTATCGCCAAAAAACTATGAACATCGAAGAACATATCAACCACACTGTTCATGTCCCCCTTTGGAATACAACTTTGCACGATTGCTGGCATTCATGCTATCTGAAAAATCATTAAGCCACAGCGTATCGCTTACTGCGTAACATACCACTCTCAGCTGCCGCATTTCGATAGCGACGCAGAGCAAATACTGCCGTTAACAATGCATTGCGTAAAAGCATGACATTATTTATTTTTCTGACACGGCCTACCTCCTACAGTAGCGTAAGCATGAGCATAAATTCAGGTAATCTGAATTTTGAATGCCATACATTGTGATCTGTATCAGTGCAACTATGGAACGAAGATGACTGCAGCGTATATTTATGGGAGGGTTTCAAGTTGAGGTCAACACACGGAAGAAGTTTAAAGTCTGCCCGAAGCCCGTCTGATCAGGATGGTACATGGTGAAGGTAGAAAACCCAAGGCACTGCGCCGACCAAAACTCAAGCAAAGAAACAAGCAAACAAACAAACACAAATAAAATGGAGCAGTGCGCTTTAATTACGCTTGAATATATCACGCGGACGGCGCGCATATACCAAAGGAACACACCATCGCTCCTGTTGAGAGTGCGCGGAGTGGCCTGTGTCAAGAACGACTCAAGACAAAGACGTCGGGAGAGTCCTTTTTTTCTAGCGCGAACACGTGCCTTCCCGCAGTCGATTGCATGCCCCTCTGAAACGTGCTCAACCAAAGCACTGGATTTAACATTTCCTTTTTTCAGGCCATAAACATCCTTTTGTGCCATAGAAGTAAACAGCGCAAAAATCAAGACGACGCATGTCCTCTATGGCTGGGCCATACCAACTGGCCCAGCTATCTACAGTCCTTTTGTGTGTGTAACAACACACGGAAGCATGCTGTGATTCCCTTTAAGACGCTTAAAACGATCTTTACGCCATTTCATTGTCTTTCGTGTACTTCAACCCTCACTAGCATTCATTTCGGTAGACACCGAAATTAAAGACACAGACACAAGAAAGGACGGGCGCTAGGCATCAACTGATTTTACTGCAAGTGAACATACAAAACGAGTTGGACAGGCGCGCACGCGCGGCATCACAATACCAGTGGCTCTATATTTATTTTTTGGGTGTCTTTCATTTCTCTTGCGCAACCGAAATGAATGCCTGTGATCAAAACCAACCAGCCTTCATTATCAACTTAATCCCTGACCAGTGCACTTTAAACTACAGCAGCTGTGAATGAAATGTGGCGAGAAGCTGAATTAGCAGACACTGTGCATATAGGCGCCAAGAGATATCATTCATCTGCGACCAAGCCGTGACAAACAGCCTTGACTGCCACGGAGAGGAGCGAGTTACTGCGCACTCAGAGCTCGTCTGGGTAACGTTGATCCGGGGCACTTTGTTGATGCCGCCTACAGTATTTCACACCGGGATTGCAGTCTTCATCGACCATTTTCAAGGTACTAAGACGGCGACAGGAAGAAAGGTCAAACTTCGTTCCTTCATCACGTCTCACATAAATGTGTATAATAACAAATGATCTAGGTCGAATGTTTGATAACAAACGCCTAAACATCCACCTTGTGAAGTCTAACGCAGAGCAAATACTGCCGATAACAAGGCGATGCATAAAAGCATGACATGATTTATTTTTCTGAGACGACCGGTCTCTTGCAGTAGCGTAAGCATGAACATGAATTGAGGGACGCACACGACATACACACATATACGCAAGCATATAACGTACTAAAGATAGAATATTGCTTACCCGTATTACATGTACTACTGTCTTCGGCCAACGTAACAACGAATGCAACACGCTCGACAATTTCCAGTATCAGACAAGCGAAGAATCAGCAATGCAGCTCGTTGCAACGGCCGCGCAGGGCACTGAGCCACTGAACGTCCCTGTTGCCTTGCCTCGTGGCTGACTTGGGGCGGATCGCGCACGTTTACGAGTGTCCTTGCTCGCGTCTCTCATAATCATATCGTGGTTTTGGGACGTTAAACCCCAGATATTAATTAAACGAGTGTCCTTGCTTACGGTATCACCAGCTACACGCCACTCACGTACGAAACACGATTAGACCACGCACGTCATCAAACCGCGGAGCGTAAAACCTAGGTAAATCGATGAAACAAAGAGCAGCACAAACGCGACTTCAACAACCGTGGCAACCGCCTCACATTTGAATGCTCTTGCCGGCATACGCCTTATGCTGAATAACGCTTATAGGGAACACAAGCTCAAGTTGGGCGCGACGTTCGCGTGGCTGAGATACGCGTTACTGGGGGCAGACGCTGCCCGCGAAGGCAGTTTGTCGCCGGATTTGCGAGCGGCGGCTGCAAGGACACGTGCGCGCATGCGCTCCTGATTCGGTCCAGAACACTGCTAGTCAGCAATAGTTACATTGTGACGCACAACAGATTCAGTCCGGGAGCTCTGCGCGTGCGCGGAAGAGGCGGCGGCAGTGTTGTGCCCTGGGATGCCCCCGATTGCGATAAGAGCAGTGTCGCCGGTCGACGTTGCTTTGGATGCCTATACCTGCAAACTTCTTAATCTCATCTGCCCACCTAACTTTCTGTCTCCCCCTAGCGCGTTTGCCTTCTCTTGGAATCCAGTCAGTTACTCTTAATGACCAGCGGTCATCTTGTCTACGCGCTCGATGCCCTGCCCATGGCCGTTTCTTCTTGATCTCAACTAAGATATCCTTAACAGAAGAACCGACATTTGGGCGAGTTGGATTGCGTTAAACATGATGAGTGGTTTTCAGCGCAAACGACGAATACACAGAGAAGAAGTTGTGTAAGTGTGCCGTCTATCGCCTTGCATGACAGAGAGATTGCTTTCTTGAATTGTTTTGCTTCGTGATACATTATGTTTAGTTACACCTTTGAATTTGTACTGTATCGCTGATATGGCATCATCGACGTGTGCGCTCACGTGGGATAGGTTGTGCTTTAAAATGTGTGATTTCGTTGCTAATAAAGTTAGTTGTGAGACAGCGCTGGTGTTCGTGTTCCTTCTTCTCTGTGTATTCGTCGTTTGCGCTGAAAACCACTCATCATGTTTAACGCAATCCAACTCGCCCAAATGTCGGTTCTTCTGCAGTATATTTCTATTACATCGGGCTCTGTTCCTCGTCTTAACAGCTACGACCTATCTAACCCTTGCAAGCTCGCGTCGATGATGGCTGTCTGCATCTGCAAGAGCAGAATTCTATCGTGGCATGCCCGATATGCTCAGTGCCCTAGTGAGGTACAGTCACTCTGTGGCTTTCTACAGCCTTCGACGGGACACACCAAGAGGTTGTGTAAAATCATGCGCGCAGAATGGATGCACCAGGCCCGATACTTCACGGACTGTCTACGATCGGCGTGTTGGCAGGAGGACAAAGGGAAGAGCAGGAAGGCTTTCCTAGAATGGCGAAGAACTTCCAACCAGCTGGCGGATTGGATTTGGAACAATATCCGGCCTTCCCTTCCGAAACCCCAGAAGGTCAAGGTAGCTGAAGCCAAGGTGTTGGTCCTGGGCGACGGGAGCATACCGGAGGAGCACAGAAGGACACTGGGTCTGGGACCGAAGTTCGCGCATGAACCACGCCTGAGCCCTCCAGAGAGGTTAGCTATGACCAGGACAATTACGCGTCTTGGGATGGAAGAATACAGGCCACGCTTCATTGGTGAATGTGTGGACGTGTTAGAGAGATCTGGAACAAAGAGCTCGGCGGCTAGGTCTGTGAAGGACATTGTGCAATATGCTGTAAGTAATGACCTTCACATTTTAACCTCGGACAAAGAAGGTTTCTTTGTTGTAGTGCCAGATACTGTGTATTGTGAAAAGGCAGCTTTTGCTATTAATAAGAATTTTAGGCATGTAAACCGGAGACCTGATAAAATTAAGGAACGAGCACTGTCACTACTTCGCCGCCATAACCTGGAAACGTTAGCCTCGGCTGTATGCAAGGCGAAAAAGCTTAATTTGGATATTTTCTTCGCTGTGAAGACCCATAAACTTCAAGTTCCGTTCCGAGCGATAATCACGGAAAGGGACAGCTGGCAATACTGTGTGTCGTCGTATTTGCAAAGACACCTTAAGTCTTTGGTAATTGTGGATCCCTTTCTTGTTCGCAATTCAAATGCTCTCGTTTCTTTGCTTGTCTCGTCTAAGCCTGGTCAATGCAATATGTTTAGTGTAGACGTGGAAGACTTATATTATAATTTACCGCATGATGCCCTAATGCAAAGTGTAGAAATGCGTATCACTGAAGATAATAATGAAATAGCCTTCGCTAGTGGGTGTGGTGTTTCGGTAGGCACGTTTCTGGAAATTCTGTCCTTTTACTTAACGTCAACGAGTGTAGAATGGAAAGGGAAGTTTTTCATACAAAGACAGGGGGTATGCATATGATCAAAGGTCGCGCCAATTCTGAGCAATATATTTCTGGGAAGGGTGGACATGAATGTAAAACGTAAACTGGGTGACAATATAATCAAGGTGTTGCGTTATGTGGATGATTTTTTAATTTTTGTTGAAGAGTCCAGCTTCCCAGAGACGGTAAAAAACGTGCTTGATCTTTTTCATGAGTGTGGGCGTGGTCTGAATTTCACCTATGAAGTGCCGATGAATAAACAGTTGCAATTTCTAGATGTCAGCCTTAGACTAGGCGAAAAACATGTGTGCTGGAAGTACAGCCCAAGATCGGACAAACCCATACTAAGTTTTAATTCTGTACACTCGAAAGTTGTAAGAAATGGTATAGCTTTTTCCTGCTTGTTCGCGGCATTGTTTAAAACATGTAGTCATTTAATCTCGGACAGTTTTTTAACACAGATTGAGCGTCTCAGAGCGTCGGGATTTTCAGATAATGTTCTCAGGATGAGTGTGCAGAAGCTCATAAAAAGAATGAAAGTAACTCGCACCACAGAAGTAAATTCGGCGCCAACGAACAAAGCTAAATGTGTCGTAATACCTTATGCACACAGACTGTCACATGGTCTAAAAAACGTTGCAGGACGTTTCAACGTTAACGTTCTCCTATCAGCCCCGAACAAAATGAAGAACATTTGTGGAATTGTAGATCGGAAATTGCTTGAAAAAAGAACAGGTTCTAATAAAAAAACGTGCAAGGTGAAACACATATCTCCGGTAGTCCCATGCAGAGTGGGCGTTGTGTACCAAATCCCATTCTCATGTGGTCACGTATATATTGGCCAAACGGGCCGTTGCCTGAATATTAGACTAATGGAACATCAGCGCTCACTGGTAGGCAATCCGTATTCTCATTTGGCTAAGCATTCCACAGAACACGCATGCACACCGATGTTTCAACACACCGTATGTATCTTCGCGCATGCGGACCAGGCCACCAGGGAGATTATGGAGGCGTTTTACATCTTCAAAAAAGGCCCTAGTTGTGTAAGTGTGCCGTCTATCGCCTTGCATGACAGAGAGATTGCTTTCTTGAATTGTTTTGCTTCGTGATACATTATGTTTAGTTACACCTTTGAATTTGTACTGTATCGCTGATATGGCATCATCGACGTGTGCGCTCACGTGGGATAGGTTGTGCTTTAAAATGTGTGATTTCGTTGCTAATAAAGTTAGTTGTGAGACGGCGCTGGTGTTCGTGTTCCTTCTTCTCTGTGTATTCGTCGTTTGCGCTGAAAACCACTCATCCTTAACAGCCGTCTGTTCCCCTACCTACTCTGCTCTCTTCTTGTCCCTTAAGGTCACACCTATCATTTCCCTTTACATTGCTCGCTGTGTGCTCCTCAGTTTAAGTTGAACCCTCTTCGTAAGCCCCCAGGCTATCTGCTTACGTAATGATTATTACGATGTTATGAAATCGGGTAGCCAACGTTGCAACCAGAATTGGCATTTTGTCGAGATGACTACTTTAAAGGGTCGTTTTCGGAAGCATTGACATGGCTCTGCGGTAGAATACTTGACTTCCGCGTAAAATGCCTGGGTTCGATTCCGATTCGAAGCGTGAGTTTTATTAAGTCGAAAGCCTTAGACGCCTCATCCAACTCGAACATTGACCGGCGTCCCGAGTCGGCGTCCCCCGTCGGCGGCGTCCAGTTATGCGAATAATCAGCATCACGTGAGACGTCACCATATGACGTGATCATGACGTCACAGATCGCAAAATAATTCCGTCGTCATGAAGTCACATAACGTGACGTCACATGACGACGTTATCACATGCCACCGTCGTTTCGTCAATGTTGGGCTGAAGCAGTGAAAAACCATATGAGGTGCAGACAGCTTTTGGAGGGGTGCGCGGGAAGATCAATACATTGACTGGGAAGAGAAAGAAGAAGCAGATGGCTTTCGCCTTCGAGTCGCCTTAGGCGAACGCATAAAGAAGTCTGTTAATTTTTTATTGCGGCTATCTGATGTTTCACGCACCCTCAACGCTGCCCACTCTGTCACCGTATTTTCTTCGACATAGGCTCCTTAACACTCTCGCGTTAAGATTTCCAAAGTCTGTTATCGCCGTTCTTGGGTTGATATCAACAGTGAATGACATATGGCTCAAACCCTTATTCCATGCGTCGTGGCATGCGGGTATTACCCATAGGTGAACGAGGCCAATTGTCTTAGACGTACGCGACAAGTATCTCACGCTATTCATGCCACGGCCTGTTAATCGTGATGGCAGTACACTTATGTCCTCGCATGCGAATTTTGGTATGTCTAATGTCAGGACCCCACATTTATGTAGTGGTCGTGGTCAAGTTAAGGAGATGACCACGAGAGCGTCAAGACGTAGGCGGCTAGATAGATAGATAGATAGATAGATAGATAGATAGATAGATAGATAGATAGATAGATAGATAGATAGATAGATAGATAGATACAAACGGATAAAGTGCCTTTGGTTCGCTAAGAGATGCATCGCATTTAAAACACACACGCGCGCAAACACACACACACACACACACACACACACACACACACACACACACACACACACACACACACACACACACACACACACACACACACACACACACACACACACACACACACTGAAAAGTGGGAGTGTCATACTCGTCCAACGAGGCCAGTTGCCCGCAGAAACTTCATCAGCGCCTTCGTCGCTTTCCTGTGTGAAGCTCCAACTTTCCGCTAAAATGCCAAGGTAACGAAAAAATTATGTCGCGCACATGTGTTAAACAATTAAAGTACGAAGAATTAAACTTACTTCCAATAAAATATCAAGGTAGCGACATAGTGTTTTTGCATGCATGTGTTAGAAAATTAAAGTACTAGTTGTAAAACTTAGTTCCGCTGAAATACTGAGGTAATGGCAGAATTACTTTGGAGTAATATGCAAGAAAGTTGGACTACAAGGTTACAACTTAGTACGGCTAAAATATCAAGGCAATGACATAATTATATTGTGCACAGGTTGTTGTGTCAATGTTATACCGCTTCATATTTCCAGTAGTATTTGCTCATAGAACTAACCGTAATTGCTTGATTTTGCAACAGTCGTATACAGAGCAGATCATCGAAGCATTTCTCCAATATAAAATACCTTAATTAAGTGTTATGGCGATATTCTGAAAATCGTCGTACTTTTAGGGGTGTGCCTATCCCGGAGCGGTAATTCGACACATATCCTGCCTGACTATTCTTGCTTTAAAGCTACGCGCCTGCTGCGAACAGCGTTTCCGCTATCAGCGGGACACGGCGTTCTTGATAGTGAAGTGAGGGTGCCGAGGTTTCCCAAAAAAGCTAATGCAAGCAAAACAGATGATGATAATTGTTGTGGGTCAAGAATCGCCGAACAGTTAACCTGTTTTCAGGGTGTACGGATGAAAGCGTTTTAATAAAGCTATGGTTGGTTGGTTGGTTGAAAAACTTTATTTGTGTCCTGCAAGGCGTGCGTCAGCGCGCAGCGGGCGACTGCCACGTCGGTACCGTCAGACGAAGCCTGCCGGCCACTCCGCGGTCCTGCTGGACGGCCTAGAGCTGGTCAGCCAGGAGGGAGCTGCGGAGGGCCGCCTCCCACCTGGCCGAAGCAGTATCGGGATGCTCTAGATTTATTTACTACTTTGTACCAAACACTGACTTATTCTTGCGAAGTATATATGCGTGGAAAAAGTTAGGTTAAGGTAATATTTGATACAGAATACGAAACAACAATTGGTTGCCTCTTAAGCGTTTTAGTTCTAAAAAGCAGTGTTTCTCATATACAGCCTTCGCTATACACTTCCTGCAGTTATTAATATAATGCCTAGGCCATTTTTCTACTTCGCACGTTCTTTTTAACTTCATGATCGCATGAGCAACTTACTGCAAGTGCACATGCAATAAAAAGCCGCTCATAAATAGCAAACGTGTTCATTTACGCGGCGCACTTGCAAGGCCACGCGATTAACCCATATGCGAGTTTTTTTTTTTTTATGTAAAACATTTCCTGGTACAAGCACGTGGTGAATAACAGCAAAATAAAAAAAACTGATTGTAGTAGGAGGGCTTTCAATACCGAGAGTTCGCCAACAAAATAATATTAGTCTGCTTATATACACAGTATTGCACCACAGTGCAGCCGTTGGCGTTATCGCATCCCTTTTACGTTTGTGCAGTTTCAGTTATGCGAAACATTTCCTCAGCTATATAAAATGATTACATGCGTGCTGAATGCTCCAATACATATTCTTTAGATTGCCACCTAGACCAATAAAAATTCAATGTAACTTTGTCAGCGTTGACAGTAGCGTTCAGCAAACAATGAGAGAGGGCTCTTTCTTTCTTGAAGCAAATCTTTTATTTATTAATTTTACTATAGAGGGCTCACAAGAAGGCAAATATAGTTTGCGCTCTCAGGTGCGAAAGTTGCAGGTGACGCACGACGTAATTTTCTTAGGAGAAGTTTTGACAACAATTCAATTCAATTTATTTTCCAGCATATACATGCTGGATGGTTGCGATGGGTTAAAAGCTACATAAGCAGCTTGACGGGATCCAACGATTAGATTATACAGTGCAGTAACAACAAGAAGTCCGTTGCAGTGGCGAGCGTACCAACAAGTAAAACAGAATACGGTATCGTAAATGCATGTACAGGGGTTTACATGTATTTACAGCACTAGAACTGCAGGGAGAAAAAGTGAAAATAAATACTTGTGCATCAAAAAAGTTGGAAGAAATGCTACATGCAATAAAATACCGCTATAGCATGAGTAATAAACAGAAATAATACAAAAACAGAATAATAACACCGTACCACTGTAGCAATACTAGCTGTTTGAAACGAAATCAAACACTGGTTATATAACGCAGCAAGAAATTCATATAAGCAGAATAATTATGGTAAAAAGCGACATAAGTTACGTAGTATGCAATTACACAGAATGTCACAGTATTTGACTTTCGAAGTGAACGAAATATAAGCGCAAGTCTTTTTCACTGAGCATGTGAATGTGTTCATACTTATTTAAATAGATGGTAGGCTCTATACCAAGGATTGATGCTTGTAGTGCGTCCTGAAATATGGAACTGACCATGTCTCAGGGTTTCTTGCGTTCGTATTATTTCTACGACGTTCTAAAGATGCCAACTGTTTAATGTAGTTCTTGAGGGATTCAGAAGCATATCGCGCGGTATGTAATAAACGAAAAGTGTAAAGGTTGTGAATTTTAATAACATTGTACTTCGGCAACGCTTCTATGGCGCTATAATAATAGTCTATATTGCCAATATGGCGAATGATCTTCCTCTGTAGCATCGTAACTCTAGGTATGTTAGTTATAGTGATTGTACTCCACACTAAGGCGCAATAATCTACGGGGGCATGAAGTAAAGCATTGAAATAAGAGCTCCTTTAAACCTGCACTTAAATTTTGCACGATGCCGTTCATGCAGTAATATGCAAGAGAGAGATGTATTTGCGCGTGCGTATCGTTGTCAGTCGTGTATGTATGTCCCCACTTTCGTGAACGGCCAAACGTAGACGTTCACTGGGAAAATATGAACGAATTCATCCATGTGTATTTGAGCAAACGGACTCCCTGCGCAAATACCGCAGCTCTCCCGAGGAAGAATCATTTAAATGAGCCTTTGTTTGAATCAGTCGCCGGTATATGGCAAAGACAGTGCGTTGCACTTAAAACCCTCCATGTCTTCGATATTGAGACATATTGTTGTGCGCGAGCAGCTGCAAGTGTTTGTGTGGAGCGTGTGAACCAACCTGCAGCCATTGCCCGAGTATTGTTATCTATATGTGTCGATAGTTCATTTGGCTTCTACTGAGATGAGGTCGAACCACGCCGCACCTCCTTTTCTTTTTTTTCCGAGAACACCTGTGTGCACGTTCATATATTTGGCGCGATGCTCTGACCGTCTTATCACCCATGTGTCAATTACTGTGCAAGTTTCCTAGAAGCTGCTGAATTTCATAGAAAAATGAGAAATATTCTCTATAGACAAGACATGCGTTTTACAAGACAACAAAAATCTCTATGTCTCTACAACATAAAGTGCTTTAGAATGACTAAAAATGTGTCTTACATTTATGCATATATATGTCGTAATAGAAAAAAAAGCAAAAGTGGTTTATGTTGAAGAGAACGTTATGTACTGGATTGGTCACGGACAACACGACGGTTCGTGATCTATGGTATATTATCAGAAAAGCGCAGCCTTCATCAATCATAAGAAAACTGCTCTCACAAGATGCAGAGCTCGTATGGAGTGAAGCGGGCGCGGCGTTAGAGCAGTAATGAGATAATGCACGTGTAGTATACGCCTGCAGCTACGTGCAGCACTAATCAGAAGCCAGGCAAAGACACCATCGGGAGATCGAACAGGAGGAGGAGAAAAACGGAAAGACAGGGAGGTTAGCCAGTTCTCAGACCGGCTGGCTACACTGTGCTGGGGAGAGGAGAAGAGGGAGTGAAAGATTATAGAAAAGAGATGTTACAAAAGAGAGAAGAAAAAAGAACAAAAGGACAAAAAAGAACTTCACGAAGGCCACCCCGAGCCACAGGCGGCACAGGAGCGTCTCCTCAGCTCTTGTTATTCCCGACGGAAGACGGAGCTGTAGATTCGGGTCCAAGTTGTGAAGACGGGCGTTGGTAAATTCCGTCGAGTTCCACTGTGCCAGCGTCAGTTCACGTGCAAGTGAACGAAGCCTTGTTGCGGCGTTCGGTCTTGACAGCGGTATAGCTGCACAATAGAGAGCATCATGGGCAGATCGGGCGGCTTCATCAGTACGGTCATTTCCGTAGATATCGCAATGGCCTGGTATCCACTGATAGGTTATGCTGTGCTTTTCAATGGTGCGGTGATGAAGCACTCTTACGTCAGCGACTAATTGTTCATTTGGTGCATGACGATATGGTGACATAATGCACTGGAGGGCTGCTTTGGAGTCGGAGAAGACCTACCACGCCTGTATCTGCAGCCGTCGATGATGTCAAATGCGACGTCTTGAACTTTATGGAGACGGATTTCTCGGGTATGACCACTGCCCCTGATGAGCTTGTAGAAGAAACTGAACCGTCAGTGTATATGTGAAGGCGTTCACTGTGTTTTCATACAGGAACAATAGAATGGCTTGTTGTAGGGCCGGATATGACGACTGTTTTTCCTTTTGTATACTGGGAATGGTTATCGGGGCTTCCAGTGGATGTAGACACCACAACGGCAACGGCGGTCTTGCTGCGTGCGTAAAGTTCGTAGGAATCACTGCGCGATGCGAAGCAATAATACCGCTGAATGCACAGTGTGTAGTGCCGGGTTATCTGGCTAAAGGCGATGTAGAACATAATTTACAATGTCGAAGTTCAGAGATAGAGATATATGCAAAGGAAAGACAGGAGGCAGTTAGGTACGCATAGAAGAACAGCAGAATTAAGTTACGAAGTTTCCTAGCTGACAATAGCGACATGGACTGCAGCCAAGACATGCATCGTAAATGTATGTATACAGACGCAATGTTGTTCTGTTTAGTACGTGTTCTCTTCTATAGGAGCACTTCCTTCGAAAAGCAGTTCCCGTAATATGTACCCAGAAATCCTGAGCATCGTCAATGCGAAAGTTAGCTTGAATGCGGGAGGGACCGGGTGGTGAATAAGGAAGTGGATGTAATGCCTTGCACGATACATGGTAGCAGACATAAGGCCCTATGCTAAGTGAAGTTGCCGGAAATACAAAGGAATGCCGTTGCAATAACAAATGCGGCGTCATCTGATAGAGTGGGTCAACGCACTAATATTCTACAATTGGAGTACTGCTGCTACTGCAGGACGCGACTTGACCAAGAACGACTTTCTAGAATGAAAGACAGATTTTGAAAGCGAAAGTCTTCAGTGGCAACGTTGGCGCAGCCTTCTGCGAGACATCGCGGGGCTTCGCTAGACCCGACCACAAAACCACGTGACCTTCTCCGAGCGTGCGCTGACGTCACGACGCCATTAAGACACGTAGTTGTAACGTGACAGATATTCAAGTTGTGACGCCATCATGACGTCACTGTTGCGCCACATGATGACGTCCTCATATGGTATCGTCGCTTAATCCGGAAAGCAGAGCAACACCACGTAAGGTGCGGAAAATAGACCGAGAAGGAAATGATGAAGAAAATACAAGTCACAGTTTCGCCACAAAGGCGAAGCAAAAATTCGGCAGATCGCACTCATTCTGGGAGTGGATGTCATGCGAAGCAGTAGGCGTGTAGTGGCCTATGCCGCATTTTGTTTTATTGCCTTGAGTCAAGCGTTGCTAGTTGCGCCGACTTGTTTGCGCATCTTGAGTAGCTATGAGTATATCGTGGGCAGGCCCGTAGCGAGCAATTTTTTTCGGAGGCAACAGGAGGACACTTTCTCAATGCCTTAACAATTTGAGGAAAGCACCTATTTTGAGGAAAGTAGAGGAAGCGCCTCCTGCAGCCCGCCTCCATTGTGGACGCCTATGTGACCTTGTGCGGCTTGCAGTTTTTTAAAACTCCTTGCTTGCAGTGCTCAGCCAAATCGGAACGCCTACTCATCAGAGAAAACATAAACGACCGGACTATTCTGAACTTGACAGTGTCAGACGCATGATGATCTCTGTCGAGAAATAGCGCGCGCCACCGCGCGCAGCCACGCCTGTTTTGATCTAACTTCGCAGTGCCTGCCCGCGCGACGCAGCCGCCTTCTGGCTCCCTTTCACGTGCCTTCGCGCGACGAAGACGGCCAGTGCATTTCATCTCCGCTTCCAGAGAGTTTCTCGCAATAATACCCAGAGGAAAATTTGGCGCCACCGTCTTTGAGAGTTTCCTAAGGGGCGCTGCGCCGCAACGGGAATGATGGTATATGTGTCTGCGAGGCTTGTGTTGGCTGGCGTTAAGCGAGGCTTGGTCTAAAATGTAGATACGTCTGCGCAAATAAAGATTTTCTGAAACAAAAGCGCCATAATTGGATCCCATGCACCGTTTTACATTTCAAAACAAAATTCACTCCCCTGCAGGGTATAAGCTAACGGCGAAAGGAAGAAACAGGCGACATACTGTCTCAGTGATCGCTAACCTTGTGGTCTGTCTTCCAAGTTTAGCGGCTGTTCGCTACATCTTGCGTTTCATAACACTGCACATTCAAAGCAGAAGCTCCCAAAGTTAAATACAATTTGTTTCTCTGCGATGCTGAGAAACAATAGTTTATTTCGTTTTCTTCAAGGCAAAACTAACGCAAAGAACGGTTCTAGTCAGACGCGGCTTCGAGGTGTCCGGCCGCTTTGTGAACGATGTCAGTCCGAATGCGACATATGCCAGCATTCCCATGCATAGAACAGCTTCACAGCGGCAGTGAAAATCTTTGTCTGCTTTAGCCGCACCCGCTGGCAACTATCTCTCGCACTAGCTATCCCTCGCACTAGAACATACAACGCCCGGGCCGATGTTATTGATTTGAGCTTCATACGGAACATGACGGCGACGCGCCGACGTCGACGGCAAAAGTGCGCCTCGAGTGTTCCGTATGTTTACTGTCGCGCCTAAAGATGAAGGTGTCTTTCGCTTTCGAATCTTCTTAAGCGAATGCCTGAGGGTACGTGTGATGTTGCTTATACATGTATCGAGATTGACAGACAAGCGTTCTCGAAAGGTCAAGCTGTACTAAAGCATTCGTTATTTACCAAATCATACTGCGTACGTGTGCGAGTGCACGAACTCTTAACAAATTCATAAGTTTAAAAATGCCAACAAAAATTATGCCAACAATTTCTGAATAAATAATTCTCTGCAGAAATGTACGGTGGCGTATTTATTCGCTTTTATTATTTGGTCAGGAATGAACCGCCAAAAAAAAAACATTACATTGGCTGTCTTTCTTCCACGTCTAACTTATCTTTCTGTTGTTACGCTTCAGCTATTCCTCCATTTCTCTTATAGAAGATCACTGGAAGTATTGGAGATCACAGCGACATGACGTTTAAGGTAAGATTTATTTCATATTGCTGCTTAGATGTTATTGAACCAAACACATCGTCCTTCCGAATCGTAATATTTAGGTTATTAACTTGCTCGCATATGTGCGCACGTATATGTTACGCCCGTTACGCAATTCTGCTCCATATGTCCAATGACCTATTTGTTCACATCGGTACAAAATAGATAAAGACTTGCCAAAGCATATGCAAGATAGCACGTGTTTGCATATTTCTTCTGCGAATGTTAGTGCACCTGCTTCATATCGAACACGCACGTCAATATAAGCCTATCGCACGCTGCGCTCGCCTCTTTGACCCACTGCGATTTTCACACGTATCCGTGAAAAACAAGGTGCCTCTATTACGTTGAGTCCCTATCGAGTCGGAGATAAAATGAGTAAGCTATAACATCTCTGCTGCCAAACGTTCTTTGGGCTGCAGGCGACTGAAGTTGGAGCGCTTCCTGCGAGTTGGGCTGTCGTGTAAAGCCACAGCTTCCTGGTTAGCTGAATTGGTAGAGCGACCGCCCCGGAAAGGCGTTGGTCCCGGGTTCGATCCCTGGACCAGGACGAATTTTTCGGCAACTAAGAGGCTTTATTTCTGAGAAATCCGTATGGATTTCCTTGTGGCTTCGTGCTACAAACGGGTGGTTGTCTATTTTCCCTTTCTAACTAACGTGGTAATTGGAATCACTAAAAACCATAGCATGATTTCTATATTATTAAGAGACATAAAGTACGCTCAACCTTCAAATAACCTTGACCATATTCTATTCGCAACATAAAATCCCTACTAGCCTCCATAATGCACTAACAATGTTCTTTTTTAAAAATATTTCGACCTTACATATATATATATTATACTATATATATATATATAATGTATACATGGGGGTACATATTATATACACATATATCACACTTAAGTAGTTTTCATTTTCTACAGCCTTCAAACCACGGTTCTTTTCCCCTTTCCGCTCTTCTACGGCCGCCACTGCCCCGCATCGTCACAGTCCTCGCCTTTCCAAGAAGTTCTCCGCGCCTTATTTCGATTGTTCCCCCACCCCCGACCCCTTTCCCTCCTTTCTTTCTTTTTCCCCTTCTCCTTACTAGACGGCCAGCCAAATTTGAGGCCATCGATGACACTTGATGCGTATGTCTGCCAATGACTTAACCCATTAGGCGCGTGTTTTCCAGGCACCCCCTCTTAATATCACTTAAATTCGACATCTGTACTTTTAAAAGTACGCCGCCCGCTTTCCCCGTCTGTAGAGGCCTACCCCACCATCTTTTGCATCCCTTTGGGATGGCTAGACGTGCCGCCCTTCTGCAGCCTTTCCAAGTTGCTTTCATACTTCGCTCTCTTCTTCGTCGTGCCTTTTGACGGCTCTCGCTATGCTAGACCGCCCCCTCCTTTCTTTTCCTTTTTTTCTCTCTTTCTTTCTTTTTTTTCTTTTCTCTTTGCAGCTCCCCTTACCTCTGAGACGAGAGGCCTTAACGCCGTTGCAAGCTTTTTTGAAATTATGTGGCAAGGGCCTACACTCTTCTGCTTCTAGTTTTCTCTTTCAAGCAGTAATTACCAACAGCGACACGCGCCACCGCTGGACATGACGTCATCACTAACCCTTTAAAACTAACACGCCAAGGATGACAAGGCGCCTTTGACAAAGATAGGTCCTCCTATCGAGACGTCGCCTAGCCTGTCTGAGGCACTTTCTCCTGTTCATTCCACCTTTGTCCTTACAGAAGTAGTTTATTGTTTACAGTAGATTGATATATGACAGCTTGCAGAATGTCTATTGGTGGTTGGTAGCTATGGCACCGTTTATCGTGGATGCATCCACGTTGACGCCTGGCGGCACATGCCCATCCCGACTACGAACATTCATGTAATGATTAAACCTTTGTGGTAGCTGTAGCAGTTAATGGTAAGAGCGCAACCAGAGAAAACGGTGTGCCAGCCAGAAGAGCGTCGCTGGTTGGACGCAGAATGTGGGCTAAAGTCGTCATCCCGCCGCATGTTAAAGAAACGCAACGCGCGTCGTGTCAACCCTCTCGCCCGGCCGCGTCCGTTCTGGGGGCGTGCGTAACTGGGCAACGCGGTGTTACAACTATGGGCCACACTGCGCTTGCCTAGGCGGCTCCATCAGCGCGGCGGCGTTCAGCGCCAACGCAGCCGTTTCCGCGTCCCTGGGGTGATAGCGTTCCCTCTCACACCACACGCGCGGCTGCTTGTGCAAGCACGGTGTCGTCTGCGTGCGTTCCTCTGCAACTCCTGGCTGGTTTTCAGACCATCGAATGTTTGGATAAGTTTTCTGAGGAGTAATCATTGATAAAGGCAAGCTTGTGTAGGATGGCATGTGATGTACATAATGTTAATGAACTTATCGCTTCGGACGGAAGCGTGGTGACATGTTAGTGTGTGTCCCGACCGCCCATCAACGCTCCCTCGCAGACCATGAAGTTGACAGTAAATAAGCGTTTTTATTGAATAGTCTCGTTTTATTTCATTCTGTTTTATTGTCTTGAAGTTCTCTCGAAACAGATGCATCATTGACGCGGCCTGCGACTGCAGAGCAGGCATAGCCGGCTAGTGAAAGCACGCTGCGGCAGTGGCCGTGTACCTGCAGAGATATGGAAAACTGATTTTACCACGAATATTTGTTATTTACTGCTAACCGAAATATCATATGAGCATGACAAGCGCTAAAAAGATACACCAGCCCTAAAGATATAAACTGTACAACGAGTACGGATAGAACAAATGGAATACCCGTCGCTGTCAAGCCTTAAGAACATGCGAAACACGCATAAATGTGACCCAACATTTCGTAACGCTCCCATGAGCGAGCTGTTCCAGCGTTCTTGTAAGGGGCTGGAAAAATCGTTGGTAGGCTGGCTGCGTGCTCTTGTTCACTGGCCTTAGCATTTCCCACGAAATCCCTACTGCAAATTTTGCTATTTCTGTGGGCTCCCAGTCTGTTCCGTCAACGCTGCGCATGCAATACGAACTAGAATTAAACAATGTCTTCGCCGTACCCATTCAGCGGGAACAAAAATACATCGCCATTTGGAGACCATGATTAAAGGGTGCATCACAATTAAGGCAGGTCTGAAACAATGTTTCATTCCAAGGGCGCTTCTCCCATGGAATAAACGTAAAACCCTGCACCGAATAAAATGACAAAAATTCTTACTTGACACAGCGAACAAGTTCTATCCGTTGGCGTCTCTCCTTCTTCCAGTGAGCCTTCAGGAAGCGGTAAAGCTTTGTTCCAGATGAATTGCTGCAGGTATTGCGGCAGCCCACAACACAAGAAACCTTGTTGCATCGACGCCGAGCGATGCAACGCTCGCCAAAAAAGAAACGCTTCGGAAAACTGCGGAAAAAGACCGAGGAGCTGGCACGAATGCTGTCACCGGCCGCGGCGTTCGAAAGCTTCAATCACCCCAAGGACGCGCGCGCCGCCGCTAGAGGCGTTCTCGTCAGCGGAGAGTTAGAAGCGCACATAGGCACCCGGCAATGCAGTTTCCGAGATACGATGGTAGCGCCAGAAAACACAGCCTAGCGAGTAGACGCAGCAAAATCGAGTGTCTATCCTCCGCATCCTCCATGTTCAGAAACGCTCCTTGACTTGAACGTGACTTGCCACCGCTTCAATGCAGTGCGTTTGAAACGCGTTTGTAGCGTTTGTGCTGCCTTGGCACAGCCTGAAAAGGGCGCGCTCTAAACGCGTTTGCGCTGCATTGAAGGCGGTTATAGTTTACTAGAATAATCTATATTTCTTCTAGTACACTATAAAGGCGGTGGCAACATCCCTGAGGTGATTACGAACGCACGTAGGAAGCGTTCGTTGAAAGAGGCGCCCAAAAGGGAGACACTTGAGCGCGTCGATGTGTCCAGCGAGCGTTTCATTTTCTTGGTATCCCTGGCGGCTGGTGCCCTAACACTTAGGCGTTCGATAAAAGCTCCATAGCGCCCTCTGGTCAGTGACGGGTGCCTATCCGCCTCGTGCGCTGCTGCTTTCAGTGGTACTGGTGGCGCCACCAACGGCAGACGGTGGCGATAGGTGGATATGCGCGGCTCGTAGAAGCCGTGGGTAAAGCGCCTGTTACTCTCCGTTTTTCTATTCATGTTTCATTCTGGTTTGATATTTGTACTGCCGACGCTGCTCCACTAGACAACCATGCCGTCTGTTACGTCCATTGTTCTATATAATTTGTTTTAAAATGACAGGCCCGTTTTTTTTATGCGTGCGCGCGATGCACTGCGTACGTTTCTTACGTGCATGTGTCCAAGTTGTTTGCGTGATCTGTTAACACAGAAGAAATAAAAATTGTTGCAGTACAGAACAGCATTCTTGTGTTATTGAACACCCCAAACAGTACAACAATGACTATTACGGCTGTATGCCTGCTTCAGAAACGCACAAAAGACAAGCGATTTTATCTTCGCCCAACACTCGTAGCACTCAACTAGGCCAAGAAAACCAAAATCTAACTTGCTGAACGTTTTAACAGCCGTCACACAGCTGCATAATAATGCGTGAAAGTACTGTAGCAAATGACCAACAAACATTCACACAGCGTTTTTTTTTTTGTTCACAGACCGTATTAACATAGAGGAAGTTCTAACTGCATTGCAATCACATATTTCGGTATATCTAATCACTTTCACCATTGAAGCCACAATCCTCTAACACATGCGCTTTAAATTGGGCATGGCATTACTCAGACTTATATAGGAAATGCGCACGTGTGGCATTACTCAGATTTATATAGGAAATGCGCACGCGTGCAATGTATCTCGTATGCTAGATTCTCCTTTGGTACGTGCAGCTCAAAATAAAATGCGATTCTAGAAGTAATGTTCGTGGAGTAGCGAGCATATAGCAGAACAACTACTTACAGCTTCACTTACCTTTGCAAAAACGGTATTCCAATTGCAATTCAATATTAACCGACGCAACAACGATAACAAGACGCTTGTTGCACACAGGCGTACCAGGTTGACGCTCGAGGCCATGCGCGGTATTTTAAGTGTAGCACAATCGTGCGCGTACAGTACGCTAGAATATTCTGGCACAATGTCGTCAAGCTTGCAGTCACTTCAGCGGTTCCCACGATGTAGCACCAGTTGACGTCCTCGCGTCATCAAACTTCTACGACGCCGAGAACTACGCACACAGCTGACTTGGAAAAACGCGGTCTTGCCGGAGGCCATCTTGTCCCGCAACCAACGGACAAAAGTACACAACTGAGGCGTCTGAAACATTGCCGTTGATGAGATGGCAGCTGAACGAAATCAGGGCTCATCGTCCGACGTGTGGCCACCGCCTTAACACAATATTAACGTTGCAACGTTCAAGGAAGACGCGACGAAAGCGACGAGCCCAGCCGGTCTTGTCGGGTGCGCTACAGCACAGTGCACAGCGCGCGCTCTCACGGCCACCGAAAGAAATAAAAGAAAGTGGAGAGAGGAGTTAGCTTGGAGCATGGCCAGTCGGTGGAAGCAAGAGGACGTGTTGCGTCGTCGGTGTGGCGTATTGTCGAGAGATGGCGCTAGTTTGTTTTTGCGCAACGAAATCGCAAACTTGATTCAAAATGCATGGGATCCTATGGGGGGTTGGGAGAGGGTACAACCGCCTTAGCCGAGCGGTGGCGCCACCATACCGATGCACGAGGCGGATACTCGCATACAACTTTTCTTTTCAATGAAGGGAAAGCTACGGGGGCAGTGCTGCCGTGTTTTTCGGAATAGCGAATACGTCACCGGCGAAGCTTGCCGTACAAGTTGGACAGCTCTTGCGGGTGCGGCGACGGCCGACGTTCTGCGGCACCGCGCCCTTGCGGCAGGCTTAGCGCTAGCGTGAGCGGGCCAGAGGTTGTTCAAGAACAACGCCACCGGTAGTACTAAAACCTACCGCGTGCTCTGACGTTGTTGGACCATAGAGTTCCTACAATACTTACTAGAGGGAACTCTGGCGCTAGTGTCTATGGGAGATGCAAACGAATGACGCTTCAGCCAGCATGGGAATGATGTGTAGTACACAAATTTGTCTAAACTTTGTACTTTCGGCTCCGTTTGGCTCCGCGTCGCTTTGCATCCGCTTTGTCGCAAAACGAAGTTCACAAAAGTCAGCAGTTCCACTTCACCACTTTAGCTTCTTTAGGCTCAGTGATTCAAATCTGGTAACGAAGTTCACAAGGATCCGTTCTTTTATCCAAAGAAAACCAAACATAGCAATAAACAAAAGCCACAAGTACGTTTGAAGCCGCAAGCACGAAGACTAGGCAAATTTGTGGTACTACCCTCATTCTCCATGGTAGCTGAACGATCGCAGCGCCAGAGTCCCCTCAAATTAATTTTAGGAAACTCTATGGTTTTGACATGGCCTCCCAGATTAGCAGGCGGCGCGCCGCCGGCTAATCTTGGAGGCCATGGTTTTGACAACGTGTTGGGCCGACACAGTGGGCTTCAATAGCGTGACGTAATGCTCCCTCCTTTCTTTTTCCTTCCTCCATGGGCGAGCGTCTCGAAACGCCGTGGAAAGTGATGGCTAGCTTTGCATTTCGACGCAAACACTGCTTGGCGTCTAAAATACGGGTAAAAGGTGCGACTTTTTCATGCACGCAAAAACGAAAAGTGACAACGTATAAAGTAAAAGAAATGCAAATATCTCGCTTGTGTGCGCTGCGTTCCGCCTCAAAAAGATACATGTAGAAAATGAAGGAGCATGTTATGTATCTCACGCAGAAAATACGGACGCAATTGTGGGACTACATTCATTAGCGGTAGGATACGTGCATTTTGGCTCTGTAGCCTTCGCTTCATTGACAAGAAAAGTTGTCCGTGAGTATAGGCGAGCCAACGCGCGTCGCAGAGCTACTTTAAGGCGAAAGCCTTTAATGTCTCATACTCTTGGCTTCCGTCGGTGCCCTGGAACGGTGCCAGCTGTGGCCTCTCCCCTCACATTATTTCAGCAATCACGTGATGATACAGTGGCACATAGCAACAACGCGTGTTGCGCAACTGTTGTGCAATTCGGTGGCGGCGTCTAGCGGCGACGTCCATCCGTGCCCCTCACACTCTCCCAGGAAACACATGATGGCACAGGAGCGTTCGCGGCAACGCTCCTTCGTCAGGCTTCTCGCTGCAGCAGTCGAGTTCGTCGGATGGCGATGACTCCAGGGCTAGCGGTTCCGAGAACCACCCCAAGAATGTGGATTCCCCGATATCATGGCATAGTCAGTCGAATGGCCACAGACTTTCGCCGAACACACTTTGGAATTTACAAAGTGTCCTTTAAGTTTTAATGATGCTATGAGCGAGACCGGCCCTGCCACGGTGGTCTAGTGGTTATGGCGCTCAACTGCTGAACCGAAATCAGGCCGCGGCGGCGGCATTTTCGATGGAGGCGAATATGTTTGACGCCCGTGTACTTAGATTTAGGTGCTTGTTAAAAAAACCCCGGTGGTCGAATTTTCCGGAGCCCTCCACTACAGCGTCTCTCATAATTATATCGTGGTTTTGGGACGTTAAAACCCAGATAATATTATGAGCGAGGCGGAGGCTTGGGCTAAGGTCACCCCCTCGTGGAGTGTTAAGGCGTTGAAAAAAAATGCGCTTCTGCTATAGGAAACGTGCCGATTGGAACGGACGCGTAGCGACGACGCGTTGCAGGAGCTGATCACGGAGGCCACGCTCATAACGCATTACTTCATTTTCGCTCTCACACACGGCGACACGACCCCGCCGACTATGAAGACTGTGAAATGGTGAGATATAAAAGGCCCGTTTGTAAGGCCTCCATAGCGTGTGACCGTGGCGCAGTGGATAGCTCCAGGTGATGAAACCGTCTTTTCAGGTTCTTCTTTGCCATATGGTCCAGTGCTTTTTGTCGAAGTCATTTCCGCGACAGATGTACGTCGCTAAAGTCTTGGTCGACCCCGGCATAAAACACTTTCGTGTAAAAAAAAGGCAGTCTTTTGACTTTTTATACAGTTCTATTGCTTGCCACGTACATGATTCTCTTTAAGGAGACACGTAAACTCCATTTGAAGATAATTATACTCTCTTCAGAGAGCCCTGGGATCCACAAAGGACTTAACGTATCTCTTTAAAGAGAGTCATATACGTGGCGAGCCAGACCGCCCAAAAAAAAAAGTCTAAAAGACTCGTTTTTTCTTGCAGTACATGCACGTCTCTGCACTTGCTCGATACGCTATATCTTCGTGGAGTGGAGATAAATAAACGAAAAATAGTTTTATCTGGGCGTCCTAAGCAGTTCTGCGGATGGTGACTGACAATGGAAATGGCTGGCAGCCTGCATCTGCACAGCTGCTGAGACGTCCAACTAAAACTGTCTAATACGAAAAGATAATTTAGAAACAGTGCCTTGACGATCCGCACGCAGCTGCATTTATTTTAACAGAACCGATAACACTAACCATTGCTCAAGAGCAGAACAGACGCTTGATGGCGTGTGTTCGTGCGCATGCTCGTGAATACTATATCAACTGTGACCCGATAACTGTTTCTACGGCGCTGAACTGGGAATACTTACAATAAGCTGTCTGCATTTTCATCTCTTCCGATACTACACTGCTGCTGCCGTGAGCGAAGATATCTTTTCCGCATGAAGAAGTACTATGACACAACGACGAACAATAGGCTTATAGATTAGAGTAATTCATTTGTCAGAGAAAGATAGCTGACACCAGAGGCACAGAATAACCAGGAAGTATGTATTTGTGCAGAAAGGAAGTAAATGCTCCGAAAGCTTCTTTTTTTTGGATGACATGCAAAGAGATAGTATGGTAAACCTACCTATGGTGACATAAGCCGCACGCATACGATGGCGCAAACGCAATTCTGAGGTATTCATATATAAAGCCACGGAAATTTGCCTCGACGAAATGTTTAGCTTTTTTAAGGAAGGGCCCGCACACTTCCGAAATGCGAGGTATATTTTGCAGTCAAACAGCATACATGAATAGTGAGTTGTAATGTTTATTAGCAGCATGCGTTGAATAATGAAAAAAAAGCATCTATAAACTTTTTTCAAGTTGTTTTCATTTTGAAGACAACGTGCGCACTATTTTAATGTAGGTGTTCCTGTTGTTCCGTCAGCTTGCATATTATAGAGCTGTGTTGCCGCCGAGGGATGCATCTTATTAATACTAACATAGCTTCTCTACCTTACTTTGTGTATCGTTTAGGTGCAATGAATTGTCGACACCTTTGGCCTGCGATTCTTGCTCTGACATTAGGTGAGTCAGTATATGCAGCCGCATTAATATGCAAGGCCAACTGCGATAGATTTTGTGTTACCATTGCTCATGTTCTTTATGATGCTTTCAAAGTTTGCTTTTAGAGATGGCATACAGTATCGCATAATTTGAAACATGCGCTGCGTTAATAAAATATGCATATCCATACAACAATTGCCTAATTAATCAGAACTTACTGATAGCCGAAATCATCTTCCCATCTTCATCGGCGCAGGGCGCGCTTACGGGCATAAGCCTATCACAAATGCCACGGAGGCAAACTACAGTATGGGCGAAGAAGCGCAGAAGCTTGGCCAAGTCTTGGAGGAATTTAGCCGAAGAATGATGACCGTCCTTCGAAGTCAGTCAAACGTAGACGACGAGGTGAGTTTTTGGTTGAAATTGCAAGGAGGGATGCCAATAAAACAAACTGGTCTATTAGTGCCTGATTGCTAATTGAAATATGGTGCTTCGGCTTTAATTATACGAGGTAATCTTGCCACAGTGTTTGGCGTAATTTCTACGTCGCTAATATTTATTCGTAAACGTTCATTTACCTACTTTTAGTACGCTCTAGACAATTAGCTCGAAACGATGATACATCGATGTGCCAAAACACGTGTGATGTATGTATAGAGTGCAGATGTCAATTCTTCCCTCACGAGGCCTTTATCTCCTTACAGGTAAAAAAAGAGATAAATGAAATTGATGTAACTGACAAGATAAGGCTTTGCGGTTTTATCAGCTTCTACAACAAAATAGGAGTAGCAAAATTCTGGCAAGAGTCACATGAAATGGCTTGAAATTCGTACTGAATTCCTCACAAGTGTAAAATACCACATGTGTAGTTAATACTAATAGCAATATCGCAATATTGCTGGTAAGCTTGAAGAAACCTTAAGGTAAAATTAAATGTGCTCTCTATTGTTTATACATTTCATTCGGGGTAAGATTTCTAGCTACTGCGGGGCACTTAAACTACTACTCTGATCAAACGGACATTTCAGTACGAATTTGCCATTACCGATGGGATTATTCCGTTTGGTATTTTATTTCTGTCAAGTGTATTTAAGGAGAAATTGGTGCCACTGTTCTTCGGGCATCGCTTGTAACCATACAGTCAGGGTCAATGCGCCAACGAGCAAAAAGGACTCTATGGTGCGTAACGAAAAATAATATTGCACAGAAGAACCTTGCGGCAAAGTTTGTCATATGCAACAATCTCTTCATTGTTTTGTATTTGTCCAGTGTAAACGTTACCTGTGTCAGTAATATTTTTACCGCAGCTTGGTGCAACGAAAGTAACAGAAAATTTTCAAGCGTGGTCTCCACGTAAGACCAGGATATGCACTATGATGAGGACGAAAGCCGAAACAAGCAGAGCAAAATTGCGCACGGTGGTAATAAAAGTGGCGACATAGTTTGATCCATACTAAGGCCGGCAAATCGTACAAATAGCATCTATTTGTTTAGACATCACGGTCTCAAAACAGCTTGCCGCTCTCTCATAGCACAGTACGCTCTATACATTACAATGTATAGACAGCATGGCTCCGGTCGTTTGCGCACACGAACTCCATGTCGTGGCGGAAATAATTTGCAGCAGTTAAAAAGACACTCTCGTGGCTAATTAACAAAACTTCGTTAACTACATTTTAATTATTGTGTTGAAGGCAAGTGTTCATATCAGAAAGTTGTAGTGAATGCCAGTTTATGGCATACCTATATTTAAAAAAATCGCAAAAGTTGCACGTACTTCGATATATCCGTCATCGAATTTCGTGGGTGAAATTCAAGCTGGTCGCGCAAGGCACGCACGAAGCGCGACCGTTCTGCTACGTCAGATTGAAACTACCCTTCACATGTAATTGACTACATTTGAGTAACGGCGCGCCGCGGCCGTCTGTTTTTGTGAAAAGCTGCAGGTTATCTCACTTTTGCCCTCGCATCGCCTTACTTTTGCGAGTAGTGTTTAGTGCTTATCTGTTTCTTTCGAACTGGGCACAAGAAAACCGCAATATAAACCTTTTCTTTGTCTGGGAAGAAAAAAAAATTCAGGGGCGCCCACCCCCTGCGGCGCTTCCTCTTCCAAACACACGAAATAGTTTTTCGCGCTTCTATATAGTTTAGGAAAGAAACAGATAGGCACCACCCATCGCTCGCAAACTACAGCTGTCTACTAGCGTATTTCAGGATGCTTGCCGATTTTTCTCACCAGACTCTGCTTTGGCGCGCCTTCATTCAAATTTCATCACTTCACTGTCACGTGTCGTTCCGCTGTTTCGTAGTGCTTTGTCCGCGCTGGGCACGATCAGTTTCGATTTCACCCCTCAAATTCGGTGATGAATATCTCGAACTACGTGAAACTTTTGTGATTTTTAAAGAATATGTATGCCGTAAATTGGCACGCTCTAAAACTTTATAATATAAATGCCTGCCCTCTTGTCAACATTTAAAAAGGTAACGGGTTTTTGTTGATTTTTAGCTGCGAGAAACTTTATTCTTAGCTGCGAGAAAGTATTTCCGCCTCGACAGAGAGTTCATGTACGAAAACAGCCGGAGTCTGACGGTCATGAAATTTTTATTAAAAAATCTGTAATGTATAAAAAACACCCTGTATATCTTTTGTAACGATAAAAGCAGACCATTCATTTACGACTTTTCTAAAGTGAAATGCTTGCTGCTGTAAATCATCGTCCATTTTGTTATAGAGTTTCATTACGAACACCGTGGCACCCACATTGGTGCAAGTAATTTGATTCTCCCGGGCCTGCCCAGATGTGCATGCCAAGGATAAATGATCCAAATTTTCGCACCGGATAACCTAACCCACGTAATGCTTAGAGTGCCCTCAATTCATTGGATTTTTAGTGTACTCCCTTTGTGGTACAATGTATTGAATGTGCAGTCGCATTTAACGAGACATATTAGGAGCTGTGTTCCGCCAATAATGTATTATTAATAATTTTTATCGCTGATAATTCACGTAGTTTATAATAAAATTGCGCATGTGCTTTGAATCTGTTTTGCACACTGTGCAAAAAAGCAAATACTTATGAGTCCACAATTCACTCGTCATTTCCTACTCTTTGTTATTATGACACATCAAAGAACACGTGGTGCACCATTATATCACCAGGTGTTTCATACATTTCATTTTTTCCACCTTTTGTATAAATTCGTTAAAAAAAATCACAGCATATCCACGGAGTGAATGATGATGAGTGGGCGAAGCTGCGGAGGTTCATCGGTAAACCGTGAATCTTCCGTGAATTCTGACCAGTACATCATCACCGACGTGAGATCGGGTGCGTTTATACTAAAGGTTCGATGAGAGTTATGACGACTTGCAGCTCACTTTAATTTTACATGTACGCTGTGAATTTTCATTGTTTAGAAAACCATTGCTTTAGAAAACATCTGGCGTCTTTCGTTAAGCAGCTGGCGTCTTTTCGTTTTGCTTTAGAAACATCTGGCGTTCTTTCATTTTGCTTTTAGAAAACATCTGGCGTCTTTCGTTGGTTTATTTCATCAATCAACGGCGTTTTGAACAAAATATTTATTGTTTAATCACGCAGAGGAGAAATCTCACCAGGCACTACCTTGGAGGTAAACAATGGCTGCTAATGGGAATGAGAGACAGAAGAAGCCGGCTTTTAGCTAACACTTACACTTCTACTTCTACTAACGTTTCCTACTGGAACATGCCAATGGCTGCTAATGGGGAATGAGAGACAGAAGAATTCGGCTTTTAGTTAACGCGCACGCTGCGAATTTTTTATTGTTCAACAACGCACAGGAGAAATCGCCCACCGGCACCACCTTGGAGGCCAAGATCTGGTACTAGCGTTACGACTGGTTACGCACTACGAGGGACGAACGGGTGCCGCTTTAAGGAGCTTCGCCCCTAAAAGTCTAGGAAAGCCAACGCAACATAACTTAGTTCTGATAGCGCGGCATAAGAACGGCGTCGCATTGGACACAAACGCTATCCTTCTTCAAGCTGTGTTCATACGGCATATTAGAGGAGTCTTTTCTGCGTCAGTGTCGCTTTGTGTCACGTAAAATGCGTCGTGTCCAAGAAATGAACCGACAATGTACCCGCCTTTTCTTGGTCGTCCAATAAGCTTCCATTCACGACGCCAACGAAGGTGATCGGTTTTCTATACTGCCCCATTAGTCGAAGAAGCTGTTCTTCATCTCGCACCTGACGCTAGGGGAACGCTGATTTGCACTTATGCACTTCCGCCACATAAGAGCTCAACAAGCGACGTTTCCTAAAATTTCCTAAACTACACATGACCTTGCATGTGTCCCATGTTCACCTATTGCGCACACTGGTTTGGATCGTGGTATTTTCGATTGCAAGTTAAGGTGTCCATGTTAAACGTTCTCATTTACTTAATATAATGCGCACTTATCTCGTGGGAAGTGCAGTCACTTCCCAATTCTGAATTATATTCATTCCTGAAATATTTTCCTGTCACTATTACACACTTAGGCGACGCAAAAAATTTCAATAACGCGACACCTGTTCCTCGTTTCTTCTACTACACAGACCGCAACTAATGAGCGTTAAACCTTACTGCAGTTGCATTGTGGAAAGTACAAGGACATCATCTCTCAAGCTCTTGACGCTGTGAAGGACCTCGATCCTTTCCAACCAGGCACTATGCAGCAAGCGCGCGATGCCATTGAAGGCATCCTTCTTCAACGTCAAGAAAGGACGGCATTCGAAGATATGAATCTCTTCGGCGCTTTCATGAAGGTCGTTGGTGATGACATCAACGACATCGGACGGAGCTTAATCGACCGAGGTATTAAACTGTGCGGAAATTTTGTCATCGAAGATGGACTGACAGACTTTGAGAAGAAGAACTTTAAGTACTGCGCAGAAGTGTTCAAATTGAGTTCAATGCAAAACTGGAAGGATTGACAACAACTGGAAATTAAGGCATACTGCACATCATCCTATAGATTACAAAACAATTGTAGAAACATTAAAATCTATTTTCGTACGTGCTAAGTGACTAGTGGTTATGTTCAATCATATTATGAAACATAGCACGCGACTATGCTCCCACCAGCAAAAGATGGCAGCGTAGCCTTGACTTGCTACCTCAGAGTGATTCTATTTGAAGGCGCTGCTCCCTGATGCGCGCTGCAGACTAGAAACGTGTTATTTTTAGGATTTCGCGGGCTTTCATTATTAGCCAAAAAAAGTAAGCACGCAATTAGTACGCTGTTGAATATAGCAGAGTTAGATGTTATTTGAACATGCCTACATATGCCTCATCGACATTTTAATGATTTGGTAAGTATTTACCGTGTTGGAAACATAATAAAGACTTACTAACTAAACCTCATTAACAAAAAAATTAGTAGTGGCTACTGCATTATACTGGGAACAACTTGCACTAGGTGTGCTTCGCGTAACTATGTTCTTTTTCTAAAAAAGCCGTGCTGCGTGAAATTTGGAACACCCTGTATATTAAAGATATAGGCTCTCAGACGTCAGAACCAAGATTACATAATAGGCCGACGAATGTGTTTTGCAGGGACATTAACAGTCAGGTCGATGTGACAAGCTTGCAGACAGACCTCGACCAAATCTCGACCGCGAATGACATACATTGAATATTTCGAAGCGTTATCGTGTCCGGTTTTTTAGGAAGCACGTAACCATAGGCAACCAGTACCATTTAAATTATGAGGAAAAAGAAATAGCTGCGAAAGGAAATACGTAGGTATTATACTTTCATCGAACATAACCTGGAACAGCTAAACTACATCCCCGTAAGAGGTGGCCACAACATTTTGAGAAAAAACTTACATCGTGCCAAGGCAAATAGATTTTATACTTTTGTAATGTTCGCCTCATCTTGGAATATAGTGCTGGAGGTCAGTTGGTGATAAATCTGTCCGTGAGCTGTCAGTGAAAACGTTGTTAAATGCGAAGCATTTCTCATCGAACCAAAGTCACTTTGACCGTTTCTATCTATCTATCTATCTATCTATCTATCTATCTATCTATCTATCTATTATCTATCTATCTATCTATCTATCTATCTATCTATCTATCTATCTATCTCTATCTATCTTCTATCTATCTATATCTATCTATCTATCTATCTATCTATCTATCTATCTATCTATCTATCTATCTATCTATCTATCTAGGTAGCCGCCTACGTCTGGGTGCTCTCGTACGTCGTCTCCTTAGCTTAGCATATACCAAACTGGCAGAGCAGAAGGTAGGTGTATGATGAACCCGATTCATAGGTTATGACGTAGATGATAAGAATAACGTTATGATATGAATAACGTGAATCGCCAGTCGCTTATGTCATAAAACCCTTTCCCTCAGTGCCATGTGGCACATACTCGCATAACACGGCCCATGGCATAGGTCTATGTGCCACAGGTAATGCAATCTACATTGTCACGGGGTCGCGACGACGTCGACGAAGACAGCAGTCGCGTGTTGAAGATGAACCTCTTTATTTGGCCGAACTTGTGGCTGGGAAATGGAAAGTCAAACAACAGCAATACACACTGCACTCTGATAGCGGCGAAGAGAACGTCGGACGTCGATAAAATGCTCAGCGCTAAGGCGCGTCGGCATTTATACATGCGACATCGAACATTCCAGCCTTATCGCTGGTGGCCGCGTTAGTTCCAGAAAAGACTCAGCTGTTCGCATTTCCGCGCACAGGTCTAACAGATCATCAAATTTAATCTTTAACGTTCTCAGACATTCTGGCGCGATTTGCGCAAGGCAGTAGTAACGCGTGTAAGGGGGTGGGAACATTAAGCATATAAAGAAAGGAGCGCGTGTCGCATTGTCCCCCTCTGAAAAAGGCATCGTCCTGATGCTTAAACAGAAAATGGAAGTGCATACACAAAGAAAGTGGAATAATAAAGCAAAAAGTACAGTCCTCATGTTTGCTAACGTGCAAAAAAAAAACGGCTTAAGGCGCACGACATGGACGAATTCAGGACGTGCGCGGCGCCGCTGAGAGTTCTAAATGTCGTCGGGGATAGCCTCGTAGTCTAGGGCGCCGAGACGTCGGAGCACCTTGTATGGTCCGAAGTATCGTAGAAGGAGCTTCTCGCTAAGTCCCCGTCGGCGTATCGGCGTCCAGATCCACACACTGTCACCGGGTTGGTACTCCAAGTGGCGTCGTCGAAGATTATATTGAGGCTGTCGGCCCTCTGCTGGTTCTTGATGCGCAGGCGGGCGAGTTGTCGAGCTTCTTCGGCGCGTGGCAAATAAGCGGCGACGTCGAGATTGTCTTCCTCGGCGGCGGTTGGTAGCATTGCATCGAGTGTCGTTGCCGGGCTCCTTCCGTAGATCAGCTTGTACGGCGTCACTTGCGTCGTTTCTTGCATGGCCGTGTTGTATACGAAGGTGACATACGGAAGGCTGGCATCCCACGTCTTGTGTTCGACATCTTAATACATGGCCAGCATGTCGGCGATGGTCTTGTTTAGCCGCTCGGTGAGGCCATTGGTCTCACCACTGCTGACCTAACTCAGGCAATATTGAGATACAGCCAAGCAAGCCACTGTGGTTCGGCAGTGGCTTGCTTGGCTGTATCTCAATATTGCCTGAGTTAGGTCAGCAGTAAGCGCCTTACCTCTGTCGGGGATGATGACCTCTGGGGTCCCATGACGCAGGATGACGCCGGACGTTGCGCCGGGCTGCAGGCGCATAGCTCATTGCTAGCAGCTGCGGCGGTGCCGGCTGCGGAACACCCAGCGACTGTTGGATTTCCTTGCGTACAACGCCAGTAATCGACGTCATTTCGGGCTGTGAAATAGGTGTGAGCTTTCGCAGCTGCTCCCGCACGATGGCTCGGATAGTTTCGCGCAAGCCGTCGGTGCCGAGGGCATGAACAGCTGCGCTGTCTTGAAATGCGCGGCGATTGTACTGCCGGGTGGGCATCTGGAGCGTTTTCTCGATGTTGGTTGCTTCCGAGATGAATTCTTGAATGGTCGTGGATGGGTTTCTCATCAGTCCCGCGAACAGCTCCTGCTTGACTCCTCGCATGGGGAAGCGAACTTGCTTCTCCTCAGGCATGTAAGGGTCAGCATGACAGAACAGTCGGTTCATCCCTTCCTTGTAGAGCACCACGTTTTCGTTTGGGAGCTGTACACGGGTTTCCAGCAGAGCTTCGGCCTTCTCCTTGCGGACGACGTTCGTGAATGTGGCGAGGAACCTGGTGCAAAAAATGTCTCACGTCGTCAAATTTCGCTCTTGGTTCTCGAACCAGGTCCAAGCAGTGTCTTCCAACGCGAAGTAGACATGCCGTAGCTTGTCCTCACTGGTCCAGGTATTGAAGACGGCGACGTGGTCGTACACTTTGAGCCAGCCTTCAGGCTCTTCAAAAGACGATCCGCGGAACGTTGGTGGCTCTCTGCGTTGTTGTAGCACTACTGTCACGGGTGATGGCACCGGGGCTGTCATCGTTGCCTCCGTCGTGGTCATGGCCTTTGTCTAGCGGGTCTTATCGGGTAGCAGCCCGTACTCTGGTGCTAGACCTCGTTGTCTGCGGCTGGCTCGCTGGTCTGGGTTGACGTCGACGTCTTCTTTGAGACTTGGACTGGCTTCACGGCTTGACAGGGGCGTCCTGAACATGAACGAGCAGCACCTTCACCAGATGTCACGGGGTCGCGACGTCGACGAACGCAGCAGTCGGTGCGTCAAAGATGAAACTTTATTTGAGCGAACTTATGGCCGGGAAACGGAAAATCAAACAGCAATACACACTGTACACTGATAGCGGCGAACAGAGCGTCTGCAAAGCGCTCCAAAGCGCTAAGGCGCGTCGGCATTTATACATGAGACGTCGAACATTCCAGCCTTATCGCTGGTGGCCGCGTTAGTTCCAGTGTAGCGAAGCCTTTGAGATGAGTAATTTATAGCCTTGTAGTGGGTCGTCCGCTTTGGCTCTTCGCGCTCGCGCTCTGAGTCCGTGTTTTGCCTTGACTGTCGCCATTGCATATCGTCACCGACTACCGTCAAATAAACGCCGCAACAAATTGGTGGAGGTGCTGTTCGGCTGTTCGCGTTTCCGCGCACAAGTCTTACACACCATTCCAAAGTAATCTGGAACGTTCTCAGACATTCTGGCGTGGTTTGCGCAAGGTAGTAGTAACGTGTGTAAGGGGGCGTTAACATAAAGCATAGAAAGAAAGGAGCGCGCGTGGCAGTATGAAACCATGGACAGCAAAATACACTCCGGAAATCTTAACGCGAGAGTGTGAAGGAGCCCGTGTGGTAGAAAATCCGATGCCGGTGTCAACGGTGTTGTCGATGAACGAAAGGTACAGATGGAACCAAACAACAAAAAATTAACACCATCTTCCCAAAGGGAACCGTGATGGGATGCCAAGCAGCAGCGTTGCGCACGGGTGGCGTCACGGGTTGAACGGCGCTAACGCGGTGGAGAGGGTGAAGCGAGAGAGAGGTGACACGTACAGATATGTTTCAACGCGTACGTTAGGCGCGCGTCAGGTTGATTGCGCGTGAACCGACGAGTCGGCGGTGTAGCGAGCGGCGGTCGCGGTAGCGGAGAGAGCGGCGGTAGCGGCAGGTGTTGCGGGCGAACGGACGAGGCGGCAGCTGCGGGCGCTGCGGCGAGCGCGCGGCAGGCGAGGGAGAGAGTGACGTCAGCGCGCACTGCGAGGGGAGCGTGACGTCAACGCGCAGCTGCGGCGTGACCTACTTGGCACCGCTCCAACACCTGCGGCGAGGGGAGTGCGTTGCGGCGCGTTCGTACGGACGCACGGAGGAACAGCGTTACACAGGCTAGTCTAAAAGCTGCTTCGCATCTAAAACATATGTAGTGTCTAAGCTCGGCTATGCCAGGATATACGTTGCGTTAGCATAGGTTCAGCTGATTATTCTTAGCTTTCCAGATTGTCTAGGATTATTAGCCCTATTCTGTTCATTCTTCGTACGCTGAACCGCTAATTGCCAGGCAACTACTTCGGGATCCGATGAGATAAGCTTCTCGGCTCTTCTGCGCCCTTGAGTAGCATTGCGCTCTCCTTCTCCATGGCATTACCCACCTGCAAACACCAGTCAGAGGCGCTATCAAGCGGCTCCAGCACAGTGTCAGACGGCGGCTGCACAGCGAAGGCGAATAGCTGCGCGCGCGCTGGCGCCAATACGTCTGTCAAGGCTACGGCGTCACTCTGGAAAGCGCAGACAGGCGGCGGTGAGCCGCGCGCGGCGGTGTCGGAGAGTGCGTGAGATACCAGCTGCGGTGACCCAGCTGTGTGACATCACTGATCCTCGCGCATGCGTAGCACGGCTAACGACGCTCTACGCGAAATCGGCTCTGGCTAGGCAAGTGTCGCTAACGCTACAAAATGACGGCTCCAGCTGGAATCGAGCCCAGGCACTCCTAATGACAGTCAAGCATTCTACCAAGGAGCCATGCCAGTGCTTTAACCCGGTTAGAAAAAAGGCCCTATGCAACCTCAGGGCAACGCCACTTGCGATTGCAGTATTGGTTATCTGCTTTTGTAACAATGCAATAAACAATGACTCCGAGACGTATAGTCAAACATTGCTCGAACTGGCGACGACCACAACTTACGACATACACATCTTCGCACCGTAGCATCCACTTTGTTGCGATAAAACTGACATCGCTTTAACGTCACTGCTGGCGTTACATCGAACCATCAGCACGCCGAATATAAGCCAGTGGTATCGACGTACGTGGCCGGCCCACGATATGGCCAAAAGTACAAAACTTACCCCAAAACGTCGCGCGACCTCGTAACTCTTGGCAAAAAGCTGGCGTACGCTGCTACTCGCCGACTACAATGTATGGAATCGATACTCACAATGCGTGGGATCTGCCTGAGTTTTTTTTCAAAGTGCGGTCAGTGCTAAACTGCTACATAGATAAGGACTGGACACCCGTAGTGGCCTTCTTAAAAATTGTCCATTTTTTGTAGGTGTTAGTACCGCTTCGAAGTATTAAAAATTTCACCTGCATTACTTTTCTTCAAATTGCGTGATGTATTATGATCTTTTATTTCTTGGTCGAGTGTTGTTTACCATTTTGAAAATGGGGAATGTGCACTCTAATAAGAGGACATGTAGGTGTAGAGAGAGAGAAGGAATCTGGGAGGTAGGGAGGTTAACTAGACTGCGCCCAGTCGGTCTCGGGAAGTTGGATGGGTGCCTTTGTGGTACCATCTTGATCAGTAATCGTCAAGTTCAAGACCTCACTCGTCACAACATCTCCGGCTCCGACCTCGTCGCTCTTCGAGCCGCAATGGAATTTGTTATACAAGAATCCCCTAGTGAACGCTTCATATTCAGTGACTCTAATGCAGTCCTTCCATGCGTGCGGAGTCTACGACGTGAAAACTAGCGTCGGTTGATGTCTCACATCAATGAAATTTGTCAACGAGCCGCTAATCAAGGACACGACATTGTCTCGAAACGGCTGCCGTGTCACTGTGGGATCAGTGGTAACCACCTCGCCGATGGCGCTGCCCGATGTGACCACGATAGAGTGCCTACACTGCTTATGTAGATGTAAATGTCCCAAAGGACGTATGACTGGCTGTGGCACGAGATATTTCATGTGACTGTTATTATATGCAGCCTAAACCGGAAGACGTTTGAACAGAATAATGGATAATGCATCACACACATACCGCATGTGTGCGGTACCTAAGCGCATGTGTGATATCATAGCGCGAGTGCGTGCTACCTGTGCGCACTGCCCAAGTAGCATGTTCAGTATGTGACTGGCAACAGCCAGTCGCATGCCACCTTTCACTGCGAGGAGTGCGGTTTCGTACCTGAGTTCAGCCAAGCTACGCATCTTGAAAAGAAACTAGGAAGGTTGCCGTTTGGCGCAAACAAAATAACAATGTATTAGTCTTCTTTCTGTCGCGTTGCATGCATCGAGAAAAAAGCATGTTTATCAATAGCTAAACTTCATTTTGTTTGCGCAAACACGCATTATTTTCTCATACGAATTGAGTTCATTCATAATGAGACCATCTTTTAGGAGAAAGAATGTCCCACAGTAGGTCCACTGATCATAAATTTTCGGGGACGGCCCTGCAAACAGTTCTTGATGAGGGTTGTGCACTGAGGTATAAGTACACAGCAGAAATTTTCGATTCTTTGCTGACAAGAATCAACACTGGAATGAACGAACTATGAAGATTTCAGTGGTCCCACACAGCAAGTTCTGTATTTCTTTATAGGCATATCAAAATTATGTATCAGAGAGCTTCGACGATGCCCTGGACAAACTTTCTCTCCTGTTCATCAAGGTGCTTACGGCCCCGGCAAGAGCAGAGCTGTGTTCCCTTTTGGATTAGGGCATCGCCTGCACGATCAAGTTCATCTGCAAGGTCCTGGCG